>NW_027480448.1:3345294-3649412 GCF_051401765.1 Calliopsis andreniformis | reverse complement strand
CTCAGTCCTCAATGTTCAATCCTCAATCCTCAATTCCCAATCTTCAATCCTCAATACTGAATCTTCAATCCTCAATCCTCAATCCACAATCCTCAGTCCTCAGTCCTCAAACCTCAATCCTCAATCCTCTATCCCCAATCCTCAATCCTCAGTCCTCAATCATCAATCCTCAATCTTCAATACTCAATCCTCAATCCTCAATCCTCAATCCTCAATCCTCATTCCTCAATCATTAGTCCTCAATCTTCAACACTCAATCCTCAATTGTCAATCGTCAGTCTTCTATCCTCAGTACTCAATCTTCAATCCTCAACACTCAATCCTCTACCCTCAATCCTCAATCCTCATTCTTCAATTCTCAATACCCAATCCTCAATCTTCAATCCTCAATCCTCAATCCTCAGTCCTCAATCCTCAATTCTCAATCGTCAGTCTTCAATCCTCAATACTCAATCTACAATCCTCAATCCTCAAACCTCAACCCTCAATCCTCATTCTTCGATCCTCAATACCCAATACTCAATCTTCAATCCTCAATCCTCAATCCTCAATCCTCATGTCTCAATGCTCTATCCTCAGTCCTCAGTCCTCAAACCTCAATCCTGAACCGTCAGCCCCCATCCTCAATCGTCAACACTCAATCTTCAATCCTCAATACCCAATCCTCAATCTTCAATCCTCAATCCTCAATCCTCAGTCCTCAATCCTCAATCGTCAGTCTTCAATCCTCAATACTCAATCTTCAATCCTCAATCCTCAAACCTCAACCCTCAATCCTCATTCTTCGATCCTCAATACCCAATACTCAATCTTCAATCCTCAATCCTCAATCCTCATGTCTCAATGCTCTATCCTCAGTCCTCAGTCCTCAAACCTCAATCCTGAACCGTCAGCCCCCATCCTCAATCGTCAACACTCAATCTTCAATCCTCAATACCCAATCCTCAATCTTCAATCCTCAATCCTCAATCCTCAGTCCTCAATCCTCAATCGTCAGTCTTCAATCCTCGTTACTGAATCTTCAATCCTCAATCCTCAATCCACAATCCTCAGTCCTCAGTCCTCAAACCTCAATCCTCAATCCTCTATCCCCAATCCTCAATCCTCAGTCCTCAATCATCAATCCTCAATCTTCAATACTCAATCCTCAATCCTCAATCCTCAATCCTCAATCCTCATTCCTCAATCATTAGTCCTCAATCTTCAACACTCAATCCTCAATTGTCAATCGTCAGTCTTCTATCCTCAGTACTCAATCTTCAATCCTCAACACTCAATCCTCTACCCTCAATCCTCAATCCTCATTCTTCAATCCTCAATCCTCAATCCACAATCCTCAGTCCTCAGTCCTCAAACCTCAATCCTCAATCCTCTATCCCCAATCCTCAATCCTCAGTCCTCAATCATCAATCCTCAATCTTCAATACTCAATCCTCAATCCTCAATCCTCAATCCTCAATCCTCATTCCTCAATCATCAATCCTTAATCTTCAATACTCAATCCTCAATCCTCAATCGTCAGTCTTCTATCCTCAATACTCAATCTTCAATCCTCAACACTCAATTCTCAATCCTCAATCCTCAATCCTCATTCTTCTATCCTCAATGCCCAATCCTCAATCTTCAATCCTCAATCCTCAATCCTCAGTCCTCAATCCTCAATCCTCAATCGTCAGTCTTCAATCCTCGATGCTCAATCTTCAATCCTCAATCCTCAAACCCCAATCCTCAATCCTCAATCCTCATTCCTCAAACCTCAATCCACAACCCTCAGTCCTCATCCTCAATTCTCAATTCTCAATCCTCAATCCTCAATCCTCAATCTTCAATCCCTAATAATCAATTTTCAATCCTCAATCCTCAATACTCAGTCATCAATCCTCAATCTTCAATACTCAATCCTCAATCCTCAATCCTCTATCCTCAATCCTCAACCCTCAGTCCTCATTATCAGTTCTCAATTCTCAATCCTCAATCCTCAGGCCTCAATCCTCAGTCCTCAATGATCAATCCTCAATCCTCAACCTTCAATCCTCAATACTCAATCTTCAATCCTCAATCCTCAATCCTCAATCGTCAATCTTCAGTCCTCAAGACTCAATCCTCAATCCTCAATCTTCAATCGTCAATACTCATTCTTCAATCCTCAATCCTCAACCCTCAACGCTCAATTTTCATTCCTCAATCCTCAATCCTCAATCCTCAATCCTCTTTCTTCAACCCTCAATACCCAATCCTCAATCTTCAATCCTCAATCCTCAATCCTCAATTCTCAATCCTCAATCCTCAATACTCAATCCTCAATCCTCAATCCTCATTCCTCAAACCTCAACCCACATCCCTCTGTCCTCATCCTCAATTCTCAATTCTCAATCCTCAATCCTCAATCCTCAATCCTCAATCTTCAATCCTTAATAATCAATTTTCAATCCTCAATCCTCAATACTCAGTCATCAATCCTCAATCTTCAATACTCAATCCTCAATCCTCAATCCTCTATCCTCAATCCTCAACCCTCAGTCCTCATTATCAGTTCTCAATTCTCAATCCTCAGTCCTCAGTCCTCAATACTCAGTCCTCAATGATCAATCCTCAATCCTCAATCTTCAATCCTCAATACTCAATCTTCAATCCTCAATCCTCAATCCTCAATCGTCAATCTTCAGTCCTCAATACTCAATCCTCAATACCCAATACTCAATCTTCAATCCTCAATCCTCAATCCTCATGTCTCAATGCTCTATCCTCAGTCCTCAGTCCTCAAACCTCAATCCTGAACCGTCAGCCCCCATCCTCAATCGTCAATCCTCAATCTTCAATCCTCAATCCTCAATCCTCAATTCTCAATCCTCAATCCTCAGTCCTCAGTCCTCAAACCTCAATCCTCAACTCTCAGCCCTCATCCTCAATACTGAATCCTCAATCCACAATCCTCAGTCCTCAGTCCTCAAACCTCAATCCTCAATCCTCTATCCCCAATCCTCAATCCTCAGTCCTCAATCATCAATCCTCAATCTTCAATACTCAATCCTCAATCCTCAATCCTCAATCCTCATTCCTCAATCATCAGTCCTCAATCTTCAACACTCAATCCTCAATCCTCAATCGTCAGTCTTCTATCCTCAATACTCAATCTTCAATCCTCAACACTCAATCCTCTATCCTCAATCCTCAATCCTCATTCTTCTATCCTCAATACCCAATCCTCAATCTTCAATCCTCAATCCTCAATCCTCAGTCCTCAATCCTCAATCCTCAATCGTCAGTCTTCAATCCTCGATACTCAATCTTCAATCCTCAATCCTCAAACCCCAATCCTCAATCCTCAATCCTCATTCCTCAAACCTCAATCCACAACCCTCAGTCCTCATCCTCAATTCTCAATTCTCAATCCTCAATCCTCAATCCTCAATCTTCAATCCTTAATAATCAATTTTCAATCCTCAATCCTCAATACTCAGTCATCAATCCTCAATCTTCAATACTCAATCCTCAATCCTCAATCCTCTATCCTCAATCCTCAACCCTCAGTCCTCATTATCAGTTCTCAATTCTCAATCCTCAATCCTCAGTCCTCAATCCTCAGTCCTCAATGATCAATCCTCAATCCTCAACCTTCAATCCTCAATACTCAATCTTCAATCCTCAATCCTCAATCCTCAATCGTCAATCTTCAGTCCTCAATACTCAATCCTCAATCCTCAATCTTCAATCTTCAATCGTCAATACTCATTCTTCAATCCTCAATCCTCAACCCTCAACGCTCAATTTTCATTCCTCAATCCTCAATCCTCAATCCTCAATCCTCTTTCTTCAACCCTCAATACCCAATCCTCAATCTTCAATCCTCAATCCTCAATCCTCAATTCTCAATCCTCAATCCTCAATACTCAATCCTCAATCCTCAATCCTCATTCCTCAAACCTCAACCCACATCCCTCAGTCCTCATCCTCAATTATCAATTCTCAATCCTCAATCCTCAATCCTCAATCTTCAATCCTTAATAATCAATCCTCAATCCTCAATCCTCATTCCTCAAACCTCAATCCACAACCCTCAGTCCTCATCCTCAATTCTCAATTCTCAATCCTCAATCCTCAATCCTCAATCCTCAATCCTCAATCCTCATTCTTCAATCCTCAATACCCAATCCTCAATCTTCAATCCTCAATCCTCAATCCTCAATTCTCAATCCTCAATCCTCAGTCCTCAGTCCTCAAACCTCAATCCTCAACCCTCAGCCCTCATCCTCAATACTGAATCCTCAATTCTCAATCCTCAATCTTCAATCCTCAATACTCAATCTTCAATCCTCAATCCAAAGTCCTCAAACCTCAATTCTGAATTCTCAATCCTGAATCCTCAATCTTCGGCCCTGAGTCCTCAACAATCTGTTGTCAATCCTCAATCCTCAATAGAATATCCTCAATTCAATGTTTTCAATACTCAATACTCAATCTGCAATCTTCAAACCTCTATCCACAAACATCAATTCTCATCACTCAGCACTCAACACTCAGTCCTCAATGTTCAATCCTCAATCCTCAATTCCCAATCTTCAATCCTCAATACTGAATCTTCAATCCTCAATCCTCAATCCACAATTCTCAGTCCTCCGTCCTCAAACCTCAATCCTCAATCCTCTATCCCCAATCCTCAATCCTCAGCCCTCAATCATCAATCCTCAATCTTCAATACTCAATCCTCAATCCTCAATCCTCAATCCTCATTCCTCAATCATTAGTCCTCAATCTTCAACACTCAATCCTCAATTGTCAATCTTCAGTCCTCAATACTCAATCCTCAATCCTCAATCTTCAATCGTCAATACTCATTCTTCAATCCTCAATCCTCAACCCTCAACCCGCAATTTTCATTCCTCAATCCTCAATCCTCAATCCTCAATCCTCATTCTTCAATCCTCAATACCCAATCCTCAATCTTCAATCCTCAATCCTCAATCCTCAATCATCAGTCCTCAATCTTCAACACTCAATCCTCAATCCTCAATCGTCACTCTTCTATCCTCAATACTCAATCTTCAATCCTCAACACTCAATCCTCTATCCTCAATCCTCAATCCTCATTCTTCAATCCTCAATACCCAATCCTCAATCTTCAATCCTCAATCCTCAATCCTAAGTCCTCAATCCTCAATCCTCAATCGTCAGTCTTCAATCCCCGATACTCAATCTTCAATCCTCAATCCTCAAACCTCAATCCTCAATCCTCAATCCTCATTCCTCAAACCTCAATCCACAACCCTCAGTCCTCATCCTCAATTCTCAATTCTCAATCCTCAATCCTCAATCCTCAATCTTCAATCCTTAATAATCAATTTTCAATCCTCAATCCTCAATACTCAGTCATCAATCCTCAATCTTCAATACTCAATCCTCAATCCTCAATCCTCTATCCTCAATCCTCAACCCTCAGTCCTCATTATCAGTTCTCAATTCTCAATCCTCAATCCTCAGTCCTCAGTCCTCAATCCTCAGTCCTCAATGATCAATCCTCAATCCTCAACCTTCAATCCTCAATACTCAATCTTCAATCCTCAATCCTCAATCCTCAATCGTCAATCTTTAGTCCTCAATACTCAATCCTCAATCCTCAATCTTCAATCGTCAATACTCATTCTTCAATCCTCAATCCTCAACCCTCAACGCTCAATTTTCATTCCTCAATCCTCAATCCTCAACCCTCAATCCTCTTTCTTCAATCCTCAATACCCAATCCTCAATATTCAATCCTCAATCCTCAATCCTCAATTCTCAATCCTCAATCCTCAATACTCAATCCTCAATCCTCAATCCTCATTCCTCAAACCTCAACCCACATCCCTCAGTCCTCATCCTCAATTCTCAATTCTCAATCCTTCAATCCTCAATCCCCAATATTCAATCCTTAATAATCAATCCCCAATCCTCAATCCTCATTCCTCAAACCTCAATCCACAACCCTCAGTCCTCATCCTCAATTCTCAATTCTCAATCCTCAATCCTCAATCCTCAATCCTCAATCCTCATTCTTCAATCCTCAATACCCAATCCTCAATCTTCAATCCTCAATCCTCAATCCTCAATTCTCAATCCTCAATCCTCAGTCCTCAGTCCTCAAACCTCAATCCTCAACCCTCAGCCCTCATCCGCAATACTGAATCCTCAATTCTCAATCCTCAATCTTCAATCCTCAATACTCAATCTTCAATCCTCAATCCTCAGTCCTCAAACCTGAATTCTGAATCCTCAATCCTGAATCCTCAATCTTCGGCCCTGAGTCCTCAACAATCTGTTGTCAATCCTCAATCCTCAATAGAATATCCTCTATTCAATGTTTTCAATACTCAATACTCAATCTGCAATCTTCAAACCTCTATCCACAAACATCAATTCTCATCACTCAACACTCAACACTCAGTCCTCAATGTTCAATCCTCAATCCTCAATTCCCAATCTTCAATCCTCAATACTGAATCTTCAATCCTCAATCCTCAATCCACAATCCTCAGTCCTCAGTCCTCAAACCTCAATCGTCAATCCTCTATCCCCAATCCTCAATCCTCAGTCCTCAATCATCAATCCTCAATCTTCAATACTCAATCCTCAATCCTCAATCCTCAATCCTCATTCCTCAATCATTAGTCCTCAATCTTCAACACTCAATCCTCAATTGTCAATCGTCAGTCTTCTATCCTCAGTACTCAATCTTCAATCCTCAACACTCAATCCTCTATCCTCAATCCTCAATCCTCATTCTTCAATCCTCAATACCCAATCCTCAATCTTCAATCCTCAATCCTCAATCCTCAGTCCTCAATCCTCAATCCTCAATAGTCAGTCTTCAATCCTCAATACTCAATCTTCAATCCTCAATCCTCAAACCTCAATCCTCAATCCTCATTCTTCGATCCTCAATACCCAATACTCAATCTTCAATCCTCAATCCTCAATCCTCATGTCTCAATGCTCTATCGTCAGTCCTCAGTCCTCAAGCCTCAATCCTGAACCGTCAGCCCCCATCCTCAATCGTCAATACTCAATCTTCAATCCTCAATCCTCAATCCTCAATACTCAATCTTCAATCCTCAATCCTTAGTCCTCAAACCTCAATTCTGAGTCCAAAATCCTGAATCCTCAATCTTCAGACCTCAGTCCTCAACAATCTGTTGTCAATCCTCAATCCTCAATAGAATATCCTCAATTCAAGGTTTTCAATACTCAATACTCAATCTGCAATCTTCAAACCTCTATCCACAAACATCAATTCTCATCACTCAACACTCAACACTCAGTCCTCAATGTTCAATCCTCAACCCTCAATTCCCAATCTTCAATCCTCAATACTGAATCTTCAATCCTCAATCCTCAATCCACAATCGTCAGACCTCAAACCTCAATTCTGAATCCTCAATCCTGAGTCCTCAATCTTCGGCCCTCAGTCCTCAACAATCAATTGTCAATCCTCAATTCTCAATAGAATATCCTCAATTCACAGCTTTCAATACTCAATACTCAAACTGCAATCTTCAAACCTCTATCCACAAACATCAATACTCATCACTCAACCCTCAACACTCAGTCCTCAACGTTCAATACTCAATCCGCTATCCTCAATCCTCAATCGTCAATCTTCAATCCTCAATACTCAATCTTCAATCCTCAATCCTCAATCCTCAATCCTCAATCCTCATTCTTCAATCCTCAGTACCCAAACCTGAATCTTCAATCCTCAATCCTCAATCCTCAATCCTCAATCCTCAACCCTCATTCTTCAATCCTCAATCCTCAATCCTCAGTCCTCAACTCTCAATACTCAATCGTCAGTCTTCAATCCTCAATACTCAATCTTCTATCCTCAATCCTCAATCCTCAATCCTCAATCCTCAATCCTCAATCCTCATTCTTGAATCCTCAATACCCAATACTCAATCTTCAATCCTCAATCCTCAATCCTCAATTCTCAATCCTCTACCTTCAGTCCTCAATACTAAATCTTCAATCCTCAATCCTCGATCCTCAATCCTCAATCCTCAATCCTCAATCGTCCGTCTTCTATCCTCAATACTCAATCTTCAATCCTCAACACTCAATCCTCAATCCTCAATCCTCAATCCTCATTCTTCAATCCTCACTACCCAATCCTCAATCTTCAATCCTCAATCCTCAATCCTCAATACTCAATCCTCTATCTTCAATCTTAAATACTAAATCTTCAATTCTCAATCCTCAATCCTCAATCCTCAATCCTCAATCATCAATCCTCATTCTACAATCCTCAATACTCAATCTTGAATCATCAATCGTCAACTCTCAATCCTCAATCCTCAATCCTCAATCGTCACTCCTCAATCCCCAATCCTCAATCTTCAATCCTCAATCCTCAATCCTCAATCCTCAATCCTCAATCCTCAATCCTCAATCCTCAATCATCAATCCTCAATCTTCAATACTCAATACTCAATCCTCAATCCCCAATCCTCAATCCTCAATCATCAGTCCTCAACCTTCAATACTCATTCCTCAATCCTCAATCTTCAATCCTCAATACTCAACCATCAATCCTCAGTTCTCAACACTCAATAGAATATCCTGAATTCTCAGGATTCAATACTCAAACCTCAATCCTCAACCCTCAGCCCTCATCCTCCGTCCTCAATCCTCAATCGTCAATCCTCATTCTTGAGTCCCCGATACTCAATTTTCAATCCTCAATCCTCAATCCTCAATCCTCAATCCTCAATCCTCAGTCATCAATACTCAATCTTCAATACTCAATCCTCAATCCTCAATCCTCAATGCTCAATACTCAATCCTCAATCCTCAATCCTCATTCCTCAAACCTCAATCCACAACCCTCAGTCCTCATCCTCAATTCTCAATTCTCAATCCTCAATCCTCAATCCTCAATCTTCAATCCTTAATAATCAATTTTCAATCCTCAATCCTCAATACTCAGTCATCAATCCTCAATCTTCAATACTCAATCCTCAATCCTCAATCCTCTATCCTCAATCCTCAACCCTCAGTCCTCATTATCAGTTCTCAATTCTCAATCCTCAATCCTCAGTCCTCAATCCTCAGTCCTCAATGATCAATCGTCAATCCTCAATCTTCAATCCTCAATACTCAATCTTCAATCCTCAATCCTCAATCCTCAATCCTCAATCCTCAATCCTCAATTCTCAATCCTCAATCCTCAGTCCTCTGTCCTCAAACCTCAATCCTCAACCCCCAGGCCTCATCCTCAATCCTCAATCCTCAACCCTCAATCCTCAATCTTCAATCCTCAATACTCAGTCTTCAATACTCAATCCTCAATTCTCAATCATCAATACTGAATCCTCAATAGTCAATCCTCAATGCCCAATCCTCAATCTTCAATCCTCAATCCTCAATCCTCAATCCTCAATCCTCAATACTCAATCCTCAATCGTCAATCCTCAATCTTCAATACTCAATCCTCAATCCTCAATCCTCAATCCTCAATACTCAACCATCAATCCTGAATTCTCAATACTCAATAGCATATCGTGAATTCTCAGGGTTCAATACTCAAACCTCAATCCTCAACCCTCAGCCCTCAGCCCTCATTCTCCATCCTCAATCCTCAATCCTCAATCCTCAATCTTCAATCCCCAATACTCAATCTTCAATCCTCAATCCTCAATCCTCAATCCTCAATCCTCAATCCTCAGTCATCAATAGTCAATCTTCAATACTCAATCTTCAATCCTCAGTACACAATCCTCAACTCTCAATCCTCAATCCTCAATCCTCAATCCTCAGACCTCAAACATCAATACTCAACCCTCAGTCCTCGTCCTCAATCCACAACACTCAATCCTCGATCCTCAATCTTCAACCATCAATATTCAATTTTCAATACTCAATCGTCAATCCTCAATACTCATTCCTCAATCCTCAATGTTCAATCCTCAATACCCAATCCTCAATCTTCTATCCTCAAACCTCAATCCTCAATCCTCAATCCTCAATCCTCAATCCTCAATCTTCAGTCCTCAAACCTCAATCCTTATTCCTCAATACTGAATCCTCAATCTTCAGCCCTCAGTACTCAACAATCAGTTGTCAATCCCCATTCCTCAGTAGAATATCCTCAATTCACAGGTTTCAATACTCAATACTCAACCTGCAATCGTAAAATCTCTATCTACAAACATCAATTCTCATCACTCAACCCTCAACACTCAGTCCCCAATCCTCAAACTTCAATCCTCAATCCTCAATCCTCAATCCTCAATCCTCAATCTTCAATCCTCAATACTCAATCTTCAATCCTCGGTCCTGAATCCTCAATCGTCAATCTCCAATCCTGAATACTCAACCTTCAATCCTCAATCCTCAATCCTCGATTCCCAACCATCAATCCTCAATTCTCAATACTCAATAGAATATCCTGAATTTTCAGTATTCAATGCTCAAACCTCAACCCTCAACCCACAGCCCTCATCCTCAACCCTCAATCCTCAATCCCCAATCCTCAATATTCAATCCTCAATACTCAATCTTCACTCCTCAATCCTCAATCCTCAATCCTCAACCCTCAGCCCTCATCCTCAATACTGAATCCTCAATTCTCAATCCTCAATCTTCAATCCTCAATACTCAATCTTCAGTCCTCAATCCTCAGTCCTCAAACCTCAATTCTGAATCCTCAATCCTGAATCCTCAATCTTCGGCCCTCAGTCCTCAACAATCTGTTGTCAATCCTCAATCCTCAATAGAATATCCTCAATTCAAAGTTTTCAATACTCAATACTCAATCTGCAATCTTCAAACCTCTATCCACAAACATCAATTCTCATCACTCAACACTCAACACTCAGTCCTCAATGTTCAATCCTCAATCCTCAATTCCCAATCTTCAATCCTCAATACTGAACCTTCAATCCTCAATCCTCAAACCACAATCCTCAGTCCTCAGTCCTCAAACCTCAATCCTCAATCCTCTATCCCCAATCCTCAATCCTCAGTCCTCAATCATCAATCCTCAATCTTCAATACTCAATCCTCAATCCTCAATCCTCAATCCTCATTCCTCAATCATCAATCCTTAATCTTCAATACTCAATCCTCAATCCTCAATCGTCAGTCTTCTATCCTCAATACTCAATCTTCAATCCTCAACACTCAATCCTCAATCCTCAATCCTCAATCCTCATTCTTCAATCCTCAATACCCAATCCTCAATCATCAATCTTCAATCCTCAATCCTCAGTCCTCAATCCTCAACCCTCAATCGTCAGCCTTCAATCCTCAATACTCAATCTTCAATCCTCAATCCTCAATCCTCAATACTCAATCTTCAATCCTCAATCCTTAGTCCTCAAACCTCAATTCTGAATCCTCAATCCTGAATCCTCAATCTTCAGACCTCAGTCCTCAACAATCTGTTGTCAATCCTCAATCCTCAATAGAATATCCTCAATTCAAAGTTTTCAATAGTCAGTACTCAATCTGCAATCATCAAAGCTCTATCCACAAACATCAATTCTCATCACTCAACACTCAATCCTCAGTCCTCAATCATCAATCCTCAATCTTCAATACTCAATCCTCAATCCTCAATCCTCAATACTCAATCTTCAATCCTCAATACTCAATCTTCAATCCTCAATCCCCAATCCTCAATCGTCAATCTTCAGTCCTCAATACTCAATCCTCAATCCTCAATCTTCAATCGTCAATACTCATTCTTCAATCCTCAATCCTCAACACTCAACCCGCAATTTTCATTCCTCAATCCTCAATCCTCAATCCTCAATCCTCATTCTTCAATCCTCAATACCCAATCCTCAATCTTCAATCCTCAATCCTCAATCCTCAATTCTCAATCCTCAATCCTCAGTCCTCAGTCCTCAAACCTCAATCATCAACCCTCAGCCCTCACCCTCAATACTGAATCCTCAATCCTCAATCCTCAATCTTCAATCCCCAATACTCAATCTTCAATCCTCAATCCTCAATCCTCAATCCTCAATCCTCAATCCTCAGTCATCAATAGTCAATCTTCAATACTCAATCTTCAATCCTCAGTACACAATCCTCAACTCTCAATCCTCAATCCTCAATCCTCAATCCTCAGACCTCAAACATCAATACTCAACCCTCAGTCCTCGTCCTCAATCCACAACACTCAATCCTCGATCCTCAATCTTCAACCATCAATATTCAATTTTCAATACTCAATCGTCAATCCTCAATACTCATTCCTCAATCCTCAATGTTCAATCCTCAATACCCAATCCTCAATCTTCTATCCTCAAACCTCAATCCTCAATCCTCAATCCTCAATCCTCAATCCTCAATCTTCAGTCCTCAAACCTCAATCCTTATTCCTCAATACTGAATCCTCAATCTTCAGCCCTCAGTACTCAACAATCAGTTGTCAATCCCCATTCCTCAGTAGAATATCCTCAATTCACAGGTTTCAATACTCAATACTCAACCTGCAATCGTAAAATCTCTATCTACAAACATCAATTCTCATCACTCAACCCTCAACACTCAGTCCCCAATCCTCAAACTTCAATCCTCAATCCTCAATCCTCAATCCTCAATCCTCAATCTTCAATCCTCAATACTCAATCTTCACTCCTCGGTCCTGAATCCTCAATCGTCAATCTCCAATCCTGAATACTCAACCTTCAATCCTCAATCCTCAATCCTCGATTCCCAACCATCAATCCTCAATTCTCAATACTCAATAGAATATCCTGAATTTTCAGTATTCAATGCTCAAACCTCAACCCTCAACCCACAGCCCTCATCCTCAACCCTCAATCCTCAATCCCCAATCCTCAATATTCAATCCTCAATACTCAATCTTCACTCCTCAATCCTCAATCCTCAATCCTCAACCCTCAGCCCTCATCCTCAATACTGAATCCTCAATTCTCAATCCTCAATCTTCAATCCTCAATACTCAATCTTCAGTCCTCAATCCTCAGTCCTCAAACCTCAATTCTGAATCCTCAATCCTGAATCCTCAATCTTCGGCCCTCAGTCCTCAACAATCTGTTGTCAATCCTCAATCCTCAATAGAATATCCTCAATTCAAAGTTTTCAATACTCAATACTCAATCTGCAATCTTCAAACCTCTATCCACAAACATCAATTCTCATCACTCAACACTCAACACTCAGTCCTCAATGTTCAATCCTCAATCCTCAATTCCCAATCTTCAATCCTCAATACTGAACCTTCAATCCTCAATCCTCAAACCACAATCCTCAGTCCTCAGTCCTCAAACCTCAATCCTCAATCCTCTATCCCCAATCCTCAATCCTCAGTCCTCAATCATCAATCCTCAATCTTCAATACTCAATCCTCAATCCTCAATCCTCAATCCTCATTCCTCAATCATCAATCCTTAATCTTCAATACTCAATCCTCAATCCTCAATCGTCAGTCTTCTATCCTCAATACTCAATCTTCAATCCTCAACACTCAATCCTCAATCCTCAATCCTCAATCCTCATTCTTCAATCCTCAATACCCAATCCTCAATCATCAATCTTCAATCCTCAATCCTCAGTCCTCAATCCTCAACCCTCAATCGTCAGCCTTCAATCCTCAATACTCAATCTTCAATCCTCAATCCTCAATCCTCAATACTCAATCTTCAATCCTCAATCCTTAGTCCTCAAACCTCAATTCTGAATCCTCAATCCTGAATCCTCAATCTTCAGACCTCAGTCCTCAACAATCTGTTGTCAATCCTCAATCCTCAATAGAATATCCTCAATTCAAAGTTTTCAATAGTCAGTACTCAATCTGCAATCTTCAAAGCTCTATCCACAAACATCAATTCTCATCACTCAACACTCAATCCTCAGTCCTCAATCATCAATCCTCAATCTTCAATACTCAATCCTCAATCCTCAATCCTCAATACTCAATCTTCAATCCTCAATACTCAATCTTCAATCCTCAATCCCCAATCCTCAATCGTCAATCTTCAGTCCTCAATACTCAATCCTCAATCCTCAATCTTCAATCGTCAATACTCATTCTTCAATCCTCAATCCTCAACACTCAACCCGCAATTTTCATTCCTCAATCCTCAATCCTCAATCCTCAATCCTCATTCTTCAATCCTCAATACCCAATCCTCAATCTTCAATCCTCAATCCTCAATCCTCAATTCTCAATCCTCAATCCTCAGTCCTCAGTCCTCAAACCTCAATCATCAACCCTCAGCCCTCACCCTCAATACTGAATCCTCAATTCTCAATCCTCAATCTTCAATCCTCAATACTCAGTCTTCAATCCTCAATCCTCAGTCCTCAAACCTCAATTCTGAATCCTCAATCCTGAATCCTCAATCTTCGGCCCTCAGTCCTCAACAATCTGTTGTCAATCCTCAATCCTCAATAGAATATCCTCAATTCAATGTTTTCAATACTCAATACTCAATCTGCAATCTTCAAACCTCTATCCACAAACATCAACTCTCATCACTCAACACTCAACACTCAGTCCTCAATGTTCAATCCTCAATCCTCAATTCCCAATATTCAATCCTCAATACTGAATCTTCAATCCTCAATCCTCAATCCACAATCCTCAGTCCTCAGTCCTCAAACCTTAACCCTCAATCCTCTATCCCCAATCCTCAATCCTCAGTCCCCAATCATCAATCCTCAATCTTCAATACTCAATCCCCAATCCTCAATCTTCGATCCTCAATCCTCAATCTTCAATCCTCAATCCTCAATCCTCAATCCTCAATCATCAATCCTCAATCTTCAATACTCAATACTCAATCCTCAATCCCCAATCCTCAATCCTCAATCATCAATCCTCAACCTTCAATACTCATTCCTCAATCCTCAATCTTCAATCCTCAATACTCAACCATCAATCCACAGTTCTCAACGCTCAATAGAATACCCTGAATTTTCAGGATTCAATACTCAAACCACAATCCTCAACCCTCAGCCCTCATCCTCCGTCCTCAATCCTCAATCGTCAATCCTCATTCTTGAGGCCCCGATACTCAATTTCCAATCCTCAATCCTCAATCCTCAATCCTCAATCCTCAATCCTCAGTAATCAATACTCAATCTTCAATACTCAATCCTCAATCCTCAATCCTCAATCCTCAATACTCAATCCTCAATCCTCAATCCTCATACCTCAAACCTCAATCCACAACCCTCAGTCCTCATCCTCAATTCTCAATTCTCAATCCTCAATCCTCAATCCTCAATCTTCAATCCTTAATAATCAATTTTCAATCCTCAATCCTCAATACTCAGTCATCAATCCTCAATCTTCAATACTCAATCCTCAATCCTCAATCCTCTATCCTCAATCTTCAACCCTCAGTCCTCATTATCAGTTCTCAATTCTCAATCCTCAATCCTCAGTCCTCAATCCTCAGTCCTCAATGGTCAATCCTCAATCCTCAATCTTCAATCCTCAATACTCAATCTTCAATCCTCAATCCTCAATCCTCAATCGTCAATCTTCAGTCCTCAATACTCAATCCTCAATCCTCAGTCATCAATACTCAATCTTCAATACTCAATCCTCAATCCTCAATACTCAATCCTCAATACTCAATCCTCAATCCTCAATCCTCATACCTCAAACCTCAATCCACAACCCTCAGTCCTCATCCTCAATTCTCAATTCTCAATCCTCAATCCTCAATCCTCAATCTTCAATCCTTAATAATCAATTTTCAATCCTCAATCCTCAATCTTCAATACTCAATCCTCAATCTTCAATACTCAATCCTCAATCCTCAATCCTCTATCCTCAATCTTCAACCCTCAGTCCTCATTATCAGTTCTCAATTCTCAATCCTCAATCCTCAGTCCTCAATCCTCAGTCCTCAATGGTCAATCCTCAATCCTCAATCTTCAATCCTCAATACTCAATCTTCAATCCTCAATCCTCAATCCTCAATCGTCAATCTTCAGTCCTCAATACTCAATCCTCAATCCTCAATCTTCAATCGTCAATACTCATTCTTCAATCCTCAATCCTCAACCCTCAACCCGCAATTTTCATTCCTCAATCATCAATCCTCAATCCTCAATCCTCATTCTTCAATCCTCAATACCCAATTCTCAATCTTCAATCCTCAATCCTCAATCCTCAATTCTCAATCCTCAATCCTCAGTCCTCAGTCCTCAAACCTCAATCATCAACCCTCAGCCCTCACCCTCAATACTGAATCCTCAATTCTCAATCCTCAATCTTCAATCCTCAATACTCAATCTTCAATCCTCAATCCTCAGTCCTCAAACCTCAATTCTGAATCCTCAATCCTGAATCCTCAATCTTCGGCACTCAGTCCTCAACAATCTGTTGTCAATCCTCAATCCTCAATAGAATATCCTCAATTCAATGTTTTCAATACTCAATACTCAATCTGCAATCTTCAAACCTCTATCCACAAACATCAATTCTCATCACTCAACACTCAACACTCAGTCCTCAATGTTCAATCCTCAATCCTCAATTCCCAATATTCAATCCTCAATACTGAATCTTCAATCCTCAATCCTCAATCCACAATCCTCAGTCCTCAGTCCTCAAACCTTAACCCTCAATCCTCTATCCCCAATCCTCAATCCTCAGTCCCCAATCATCAATCCTCAATCTTCAATACTCAATCCTCAATCCTCAATCCTCAATCCTCATTCCTCAATCATCAATCCTTAATCTTCAATACTCAATCCTCAATCCTCAATTGTCAGTCTTCTATCCTCAACACTCAATCTTCAATCCTCAACCCTCAATCCTCAATCCTCAATCCTCAATCCTCATTCCTCAATCATCAGTCCTCAATCTTCAACACTCAACCCTCAATCCTCAATCGTCAGTCTTCTATCCTCAATACTCAATCTTCAATCCTCAACACTCAATCCTCTATCCTCAATCCTCAATCCTCATTCTTCAATCCTCAATACCCAATCCTCAATCTTCAATCCTCAATCCTCAATCCTAAGTCCTCAATCCTCAATCCTCAATCGTCAGCCTTCAATCCCCGATACTCAATCTTCAATCCTCAATCCTCAAACCTCAATCCTCAATCCTCAATCCTCAATCCTCAAACCTCAATCCACAACCCTCAGTCCTCATCCTCAATTCTCAATTCTCAATCCTCAATCCTCAATCCTCAATCTTCAATCCTTAATAATCAATTTTCAATCCTCAATCCTCAATACTCAGTCATCAATCCTCAATCTTCAATACTCAATCCTCAATCCTCAATCCTCTATCCTCAATCCTCAACCCTCAGTCCTCATTATCAGTTCTCAATTCTCAATCCTCAATCCTCAGTCCTCAGTCCTCAATCCTCAGTCCTCAATGATCAATCCTCAATCCTCAACCTTCAATCCTCAATACTCAATCTTCAGTCCTCAATCCTCAATCCTCAATCGTCAATCTTCAGTCCTCAATACTCAATCCTCAATCCTCAATCTTCAATCGTCAATACTCATTCTTCAATCCTCAATCCTCAACCCTCAACGCTCAATTTTCATTCCTCAATCCTCAATCCTCAATCCTCAATCCTCTTTCTTCAATCCTCAATACCCAATCCTCAATCTTCAATCCTCAATCCTCAATCCTCAATTCTCAATCCTCAATCCTCAATACTCAATCCTCAATCCTCAATCCTCATTCCTCAAACCTCAACCCACATCCCTCAGTCCTCATTCTCAATTCTCAATTCTCAATCCTCAATCCTCAATCCTCAATCTTCAATCCTTAATAATCAATCCCCAATCCTCAATCCTCATTCCTGAAACCTCAATCCACAACCCTCAGTCCTCATCCTCAATTCTCAATTCTCAATCATCAATCCTCAATCCTCAATCCTCAATCCTCATTCTTCAATCCTCAATACCCAATCCTCAATCTTCAATCCTCAATCCTCAATCCTCAATTCTCAATTCTCAATCCTCAATCCTCAGTCCTCAGTCCTCAAACCTCAATCCTCAACCCTCAGCCCTCATCCTCAATACTGAATCCTCAATTCTCAATCCTCAATCTTCAATCCTCAATACTCAATCTTCAATCCTCAATCCTCAGTCCTCAAACTTCAATTCTGAATCCTCAATCCTGAATCCTCAATCTTCGGCCCTGAGTCCTCAACAATCTGTTGTCAATCCTCAATCCTCAATAGAATATCCTCTATTCAATGTTTTCAATACTCAATACTCAATCTGCAATCTTCAAACCTCTATCCACAAACATCAATTCTCATCACTCAACACTCAACACTCAGTCCTCAATGTTCAATCCTCAATCCTCAATTCCCAATCTTCAATCCTCAATACTGAATCTTCAATCCTCAATCCTCAATCCACAATCCTCAGTCCTCAGTCCTCAAAACTCAATCCTCAATCCTCTATCCCCAATCCACAATCCTCAGTCCTCAATCATCAATCCTCAGTCTTCAATACTCAATCCTCAATCCTCAATCCTCAATCCTCATTCCTCAATCATTAGTCCTCAATCTTCAACACTCAATCCTCAATTGTCAATCGTCAGTCTTCTATCCTCAGTACTCAATCTTCAATCCTCAATACTCAATCTTCAATCCTCAATCCTCAATCCTCAATCCTCAATCCTCATTCTTCAATCCTCAGTACCCAAACCTGAATCTTCAATCCTCAATCCTCAATCCTCAATCCTCAATCCTCAACCCTCATTCTTCAATCCTCAATACCCAATCCTCAATCTTCATTCCTCAATCCTCAATCCCCAATTCTCAATCCTCAATCCTCAGTCCTCAGTCCTCAAACCTCAATCATCAACCCTAAGCCCTCATCGTCAATCCTCAATCCTCAATCCTCAATCCTTAACCTTCAATCCTCAATACTCAATCTTCAATCCTCAATCATCAATTCTCAACCCTCAATCCTCAATCCTCAATCCTCAGTCCTCAATTCTCAATACTCAATCGTCAGTCTTCAATCCTCAATACTCAATCTTCTATCCTCAATCCTCAATCCTCAATCCTCAATCCTCATTCTTGAATCCTCAATACCCAATACTCAATCTTCAATCCTCAATCCTCAATCCTCAATTCTCAATCCTCTACCTTCAGTCCTCAATACTAAATCTTCAATCCTCAATCCTCGATCCTCAATCCTCAATCCTCAATCCTCAATCGTCCGTCTTCTATCCTCAATACTCAATCTTCAATCCTCAACACTCAATCCTCAATCCTCAATCCTCAATCCTCAATCCTCATTCTTCAATCCTCACTACGCAATCCTCAATCTTCAATCCACAATCCTCAATCCTCAATACTCAATCCTCTATCTTCAATCCTAGATACTAAATCTTCAATTCTCAATCCTCAATCCTCAATCCTCAATCCTCAATCCTCAATCCTCAATCCTCATTCTAGAATCCTCAATACTCAATCTTGAATCATCAATCGTCAACTCTCAATCCTCAATCCTCAATCCTCAATCGTCACTCCTCAATCCCCAATCCTCAATCTTCAATCCTCAATCCTCAATCCTCAATCCTCAATCCTCAATCCTCAATCCTCAATCCTCAATCATCAATCCTCAATCTTCAATACTCAATACTCAATCCTCAATCCCCAATCCTCAATCCTCAATCATCAGTCCTCAACCTTCAATACTCATTCCTCAATCCTCAATCTTCAATCCTCAATACTCAACCATCAATCCTCAGTTCTCAACACTCAATAGAATATCCTGAATTCTCAGGATTCAATACTCAAACCTCAATCCTCAACCCTCAGCCCTCATCCTCCGTCCTCAATCCTCAATCGTCAATCCTCATTCTTGAGTCCCCGATACTCAATTTTCAATCCTCAATCCTCAATCCTCAATCCTCAATCCTCAGTCCTCAGTCATCAATACTCAATCTTCAATACTCAATCCTCAATCCTCAATCCTCAATGCTCAATACTCAATACTCAATCCTCAATCCTCATTCCTCAAACCTCAATCCACAACCCTCAGTCCTCATCCTCAATTCTCAATTCTCAATCCTCAATCCTCAATCCTCAATCTTCAATCCTTAATAATCAATTTTCAATCCTCAATCCTCAATACTCAGTCATCAATCCTCAATCTTCAATACTCAATCCTCAATCCTCAATCCTCTATCCTCAATCCTCAACCCTCAGTCCTCATTATCAGTTCTCAATTCTCAATCCTCAATCCTCAGTCCTCAATCCTCAGTCCTCAATGATCAATCGTCAATCCTCAATCTTCAATCCTCAATACTCAATCTTCAATCCTCAATCCTCAATCCTCAATCGTCAATCTTCAGTCCTCAATACTCAATCCTCAATCCTCAATCTTCAATCGTCAATACTCATTCTTCAATCCTCAATCCTCAACCCTCAGTGCTCAATTTTCATTCCTCAATCCTCAATCCTCAATACTCAATCCTCATTCTTCAATCCTCAATACCCAATCCTCAATCTTCAATCCTCAATCCTCAATCCTCAATTCTCAATCCTCAATCCTCAGTCCTCAGTCCTCAAACCTCAATCCTCAACCCTCAGCCCTCATCCTCAATACTGAATCCTCAATTCTCAATCCTCAATCTTCAATCCTCAATACTCAATCTTCAGTCCTCAATCCTCAGTCCTCAAACCTCAATTCTGAATCCTCAATCCTGAATCCTCAATCTTCGGCCCTCAGTCCTCAACAATCTGTTGTCAATCCTCAATCCTCAATAGAATATCCTCAATTCAATGTTTTCAATACTCAATACTCAATCTGCAATCTTCAAACCTCTATCCACAAACATCAATTCTCATCACTCAACACTCAACACTCAGTCCTCAATGTTCAATCCTCAATCATCAATTCCCAATCTTCAATCCTCAATACTGAATCTTCAATCCTCAATCCTCAATCCACAATCCTCAGTCCTCAGTCCTCAAACCTCAATCCTCAATCCTCTATCCCCAATCCTCAATCCTCAGTCCTCAATCATCAATCCTCAATCTTCAATACTCAATCCTCAATCCTCAATCCTCAATCCTCATTCCTCAATCATCAATCCTTAATCTTCAATACTCAATCCTCAATCCTCAATCGTCAGTCTTCTATCCTCAATACTCAATCTTCATTCCTCAACACTCAATCCTCAATCCTCAATCCTCAATCCTCATTCTTCAATCCTCAATACCCAATCCTCAATCATCAATCTTCAATCCTCAATCCTCAGTCCTCAATCCTCAACCCTCAATCGTCAGCCTTCAATCCTCAATACTCAATCTTCAATCCTCAATCCTCAATCCTCAATACTCAATCTTCAATCCTCAATCCTTAGTCCTCAAACCTCAATTCTGAATCCTCAATCCTGAATCCTCAATCTTCAGACCTCAGTCCTCAACAATCTGTTGTCAATCCTCAATCCTCAATAGAATATCCTCAATTCAAAGTTTTCAATAGTCAATACTCAATCTGCAATCTTCAAAGGTCTATCCACAAACATCAATTCTCATCACTCAACACTCAATCCTCAGTCCTCAATCATCAATCCTCAATCTTCAATACTCAATCCTCAATCCTCAATCCTCAAACCTCATTCCTCAATCATCAGTCCTCAATCTTCAACACTCAATCCTCAATCCTCAATCGTCAGTCTTCTATCCTCAGTACTCAATCTTCAATCCTCAACACTCAATCCTCTATCCTCAATCCTCAATCCTCATTCTTCAATCCTCAATACCCAATCCTCAATCTTCAATCCTCAATCCTCAATCCTCAGTCCTCAATCCTCAATCCTCAATCGTCAGTCTTCAATCCTCAATACTCAATCTTCAATCCTCAATCCTCAAACCTCAATCCTCAATCCTCATTCTTCGATCCTCAATACCCAATACTCAATCTTCAATCCTCAATCCTCAATCCTCATTTCTCAATGCTCTATCATCAGTCCTCAGCCCTCAAACCTCAATCCTGAACCGTCAGCCCCCATCCTCAATCGTCAATACTCAATCTTCAATCCTCAATCCTCAATCCTCAATACTCAATCTTCAATCCTCAATCCTTAGTCCTCAAACCTCAATTCTGAATCCAAAATCCTGAATCCTCAATCTTCAGACCTCAGTCCTCAAAAATCTGTTGTCAATCCTCAATCCTCAATAGAATATCCTCTATTCAAAGTTTTCAATACTCAATACTCAATCTGCAATCTTCAAACCTCTAACCACAAACATCAATTCTCATCACTCAACACTCAACGCTCAGTCCTCAATGTTCAATCCTCAATCCTCAATTCCCAATCTTCAATCCTCAATGCTGAATCTTCAATCCTCAATCCTCAATCCACAATCGTCACCCCTCAAACATCAATTCTGAATCCTCAATCCTGAGTCCTCAATCTTCGGCCCACAGTCCTCAACAATCAATTGTCAATCCTCAATCCTCAAGAGAATATCCTCAATTCACAGCTTTCAATACTCAATACTCAAACTGCAATCTTCAAGCCTCTATCCACAAACATCAATACTCATCACTCAACCCTCAACACTCAGTCCTCAACGTTCAATCCTCAATCCTCAATCCTCAATCCTCAATCGTCAATCTTCAATCCTCAATACTCAATCTTCAATCCTCAATCCTCAATACTCAATCCTCAATCCTCATTCTTCAATCCTCAGTACCCAAACATGAATCTTCAATCCTCAATCCTCAATCCTCAATCCTCAAACCTCAACCCTCATTCTTCAATCCTCAATAACCAATCCTCAATCTTCAATCCTCAATCCTCAATCCCCAATTCTCAATCCTCAATCCTCAGTCCTCAGTCCTCAAACCTCAATCCTCAACCCTCAGCCCTCATCGTCAATCCTCAATCCTCAATCCTCAATCCTCAATCCTTAACCTTCAATCCTCAATACTCAATCGTCACTCCTCAATCCCCAATCCTCAATCTTCAATCCTCAATCCTCAATCCTCAGTCCTCAATCCTCAACCCTCAATCCTCAATCCTCAATCATCAATCCTCAATCTTCAATACTCAATACACAATCCTCAATCCCCAATCCTCAATCCTCAATCATCAATCCTCAACCTTCAATACTCATTCCTCAATCCTCAATCTTCAATCCTCAATACTCAACCATCAATCCTCAGTTCTCAACACTCAATAGAATATCCTGAATTCTCAGGATTCAATACTCAAACCTCAATCCTCAACCCTCAGCCCTCATCCTCCGTCCTCAATCCTCAATCCTCAATCCTCATTCTTGAGTCCTCGATACTCAATTTTCAATCCTCAATCCTCAATCCTCAATCTTCAATCCTCAATCCTCAGTCATCAATACTCAATCTTCAATACTCAATCCTCAATCCTCAATCCTCAATCCTCAATACTCAATCCTCAATCCTCAATCCTCATTCCTCAAACCTCAACCCACATCCCTCAGTCCTCATCCTCAATTCTCAATTCTCAATCCTCAATCCTCAATCCTCAATCTTCAATCCTTAATAATCAATTTTCAATCCTCAATCCTCAATACTCAGTCATCAATCCTCAATCTTCAATACTCAATCCTCAATCCTCAGACCTCTATCCTCAATCCTCAACCCTCAGTCCTCATTATCAGTTCTCAGTTCTCAATCCTCAATCCTCAGTCCTCAATCCTCAGTCCTCAATGATCAATCCTCAATCCTCAATCTTCAATCCTCAATACTCAATCTTCAATCCTCAATCGTCAATCCTCAATCGTCAATCTTCAGTCCGCAATACTCAATCCTCAATCCTCAACCTTCAATCGTCTATACTCATTCTTCAATCCTCAATCCTCAACCCTCAACCCTCAATTTTCATTCCTCAATGCTCAATCCTCAATCCTCAATCCTCATTCTTCAATCCTCAATACCCAATCCTCAATCTTCAATCCTCAATCCTCAATCCTCAATTCTCAATCCTCAATCCTCAGTCGCCAGTCCTCAAACCTCAATCCTCAACCCTCAGCCCTCATCCTCAATACTGAATCCTCAATTCTCAATCCTCAATCTTCAATCCTCAATACTCAATCTTGAATCCTCAATCCTCAGTCCTCAAACCTCAATTCTGAATCCTCAATCCTGAATCCTCAATCTTCAGACCTCAGTCCTCAAAAATCTGTTGTCAATCCTCAATCCTCAATAGAATATCCTCTATTCAAAGTTTTCAATACTCAATACTCAATCTGCAATCTTCAAACCTCTATCCACAAACATCAATTCTCATCACTCAACACTCAACACTCAGTCCTCAATGTTCAATCCTCAATCCTCAATTCCCAATCTTCAATCCTCAATACTGAATCTTCAATACTCAATCCTCAATCCACAATCGTCAGCCCTCAAACATCAATTCTGAATCCTCAATCCTGAGTCCTCAATCTTCGGCCCTCAGTCCTCAACAATCAATTGTCAATCCTCGATCCTCAATAGAATATCCTCAATTCACAGCCTTCAATACTCAATACTCTAACTGCAATCTTCAAACCTCTATCCACAAATATCAATACTCATCACTCAACCCTCAACACTCAGTCCTCAACGTTCAATCCTCAATCCTCAATCCTCAATCCTCATTCTTCAATCCTCAATACCCAATCCTCAGTCTTCAATCCTCAATCCTCAATCCTCAATTCTCAATCCTCAATCCTCAGTCCTCAGTCCTCAAACCTCAATCCTCAACCCTCAGCCCTCATCCTCAATACTGAATCCTCAATTCTCAATCCTCAATCTTCAATCCTCAATACTCAATCTTCAATCCTGAATCCTCAGTCCTCAAACCTCAATTCTGAATCCTCAATCCTGAATCCTCAATCTTCGGCCCTCAGTCCTCAACAATCTGTTGTCAATCCTCAATCCTCAATAGAATATCCTCAATTCAATGTTTTCAATACTCAATACTCAATCTGCAATCTTCAAACCTCTATCCACAAACATCAATTCTCATCACTCAACACTCAACACTCAGTCCTCAATGTTCAATCCTCAATCCTCAATTCCCAATCTTCAATCCTCAATACTGAATCTTCAATCCTCAATCCTCAATCCACAATCCTCAGTCCTCAGTCCTCAAACCTCAATCCTCAATCCTCTATCCCCAATCCTCAATCCTCAGTCGTCAATCATCAATCCTCAATCTTCAATACTCAATCCTCAATCCTCAATCCACAACCCTCAGTCCTCATACTCCGTCCTCAATCCTCAATACTCAATCCTCATTCTTGAGTCCCCGACACTCAATTTTCAATCCTCAATCCTCAATCCTCAATCCTCAATCCTTAATCCTCAGTCATCAATACTCAATCCTCAATCCTCAATCCTCATTCCTCAAACCTCAATCCACAACCCTCAGTCCTCATCCTCAATTCTCAATTCTCAATCCTCAATCCTCAATCCTCAATCTTCAATCCTTAGTAATCAATTTTCAATCCGCAATCCTCAATAATCAGTCATCAATCCTCAATCTTCAATACTCAATCCTCAATCCTCAATCCTCTATCCTCAATCCTCAACCCTCAGTCCTCATTATCAGTTCTCAATTCTCAATCCTCAGTCCTCAGTCCTCAATCCTCAGTCCTCAATGATCAATCCTCAATCCTCAATCTTCAATCCTCAATACTCAATCTTCAATCCTCAATCCTCAATCCTCAATCGTCAATCTTCAGTCCTCAATACTCAATCCTCAATCCTCAATCTTCAATGGTCAATACTCATTCTTCAATCCTCAATCCTCAACCGTCGACCCTCAATTTTCATTCCTCAATCCTCAATCCTCAATCCTCAACCCACATTCTTCAATCCTCAATACCCAATCCTCAATCTTCAATCCTCAATCCTCAATCCTCAATTCTCAATCCTCAATCCTCAGTCCTCAGTCCTCAAACCTCAATCCTCAACCCTCAGCCCTCATCCTCAATACTGAATCCTCAATCCACAATCCTCAGTCCTCAGTCCTCAAACCTCAATCCTCAATCCTCTATCCCCAATCCTCAATCCTCAGTCCTCAATCATCAATCCTCAATCTTCAATACTCAATCCTCACTCCTCAATCCTCAATCCTCATTCCTCAATCATCAATCCTTAATATTCTATACTCAATCCTCAATCCTCAATCGTCAGTCTTCTATCCTCAATACTCAATCTTCAATCCTCAACACTCAATCCTCAATCCTCAATCCTCAATCCTCATTATTCAGTCCTCAATACCCAACCCTCAGTCCTCAATTCTCAATACTCAATCGTCAATCTTCAATCCTCAATACTCAATCTTCTATCCTCAATCCTCAATCCTCAATCCTCAATCCTCATTCTTGAATCCTCAATACCCAATACTCAATCTTCAATCCTCAATCCTCAATCCTCAATTCTCAATCCTCTACCTTCAGTCCTCAATACTAAATCTTCAATCCTCAATCCTCGATCCTCAATCCTCAATCCTCAATCCTCAATCGTCCGTCTTCTATCCTCAATACTCAATCTTCAATCCTCAACACTCAATCCTCAATCCTCAATCCTGAACCCTCATTCTTCAATCCTCACTACCCAATCCTCAATCTTCAATCCTCAATCCTCAATCCTCAATTCTCAATCCTCTATCTTCAACCCTAAATATTAAATCTTCAATCCTCAAACCTCAATCCTCAATCCTCAATCCTCAATCCTCATTCTACAATCCTCAATACTCAATCTTGAATCATCAATCGTCAACTCTCAATCCTCAATCCTCAATCCTCAATCGTCACTCCTCAATCCCCAATCCTCAATCTTCAATCCTCAATCCTCAATCCTCAATCCTCAATTCTCAATCCTCAATCCTCAATCCTCAATCATCAATCCTCAATCTTCAATACTCAATACTCAATCCTCAATCCCCAATCCTCAATCCTCAATCATCAATCCTCAAACTTCAATACTCATTCCTCAATCCTCAATCTTCAATCCTCAATACTCAACCATCAATCCTCAGTTCTCAACACTCAATAGAATATCCTGAATTCTCAGGATTCAATACTCAAACCTCAATCCTCAACCCTCAGCCCTCATCCTCCGTCCTCAATCCTCAATCGTCAATCCTCATTCTTGAGTCCCCGATACTCAATTTTCAATCCTCAATCCTCAATCCTCAATCCTCAATCCTCAATCCACAGTCATCAATACTCAATCTTCAATACTCAATCCTCAATCCTCAATCCTCTATCCTCAATCCTCAACCCTCAGTCTTCATTATCAGTTCTCAATTCCCAATCCTCAATTCTCAATCCTCAATCCTCAGTCCTCAGTCCTCAAACCTCAATCCTCAACCCTCAGCCCTCATCCTCAATACTGAATCCTCAATTCTCAATCCTCAATCTTCAATCCTCAATACTCAATCTTCAATCTTCGATCCTCAATCCTCAATCCCCAATTCTCAATCCTCAATCCTCAGTCCTCAGTCCTCAAACCTCAATCCTCAACCCTCAGCCCTCATCGTCAATCCTCAATCCTCAATCCTCAATCCTCAATCCTTAACCTTCAATCCTCAATACTCAATCGTCACTCCTCAATCCCCAATCCTCAATCTTCAATCCTCAATCCTCAATCCTCAGTCCTCAATCCTCAACCCTCAATCCGCAATCCTCAATCATCAATCCTCAATCTTCAATACTCAATACACAATCCTCAATCCCCAATCCCCAATCCTCAATCATCAATCCTCAACCTTCAATACTCATTCCTCAATCCTCAATCTTCAATCCTCAATACTCAACCATCAATCCTCAGTTCTCAACACTCAATAGAATATCCTGAATTCTCAGGATTCAATACTCAAACCTCAATCCTCAACCCTCAGCCCTCATCCTCCGTCCTCAATCCTCAATCCTCAATCCTCATTCTTGAGACCCCGATACTCAATTTTCAATCCTCAATCCTCAATCCTCAATCTTCAATCCTCAATCCTCAGTCATCAATACTCAATCTTCAATACTCAATCCTCAATCCTCAATCCTCAATCCTCAATACTCAATCCTCAATCCTCAATCCTCATTCCTCAAACCTCAACCCACATCCCTCAGTCCTCATCCTCAATTCTCAATTCTCAATCCTCAATCCTCAATCCTCAATCTTCAATCCTTAATAATCAATTTTCAATCCTCAATCCTCAATACTCAGTCATCAATCCTCAATCTTCAATACTCAATCCTCAATCCTCAGACCTCTATCCTCAATCCTCAACCCTCAGTCCTCATTATCAGTTCTCAGTTCTCAATCCTCAATCCTCAGTCCTCAATCCTCAGTCCTCAATGATCAATACTCAATCCTCAATCTTCAATCCTCAATACTCAATCTTCAATCCTCAATCGTCAATCCTCAATCGTCAATCTTCAGTCCGCAATACTCAATCCTCAATCCTCAACCTTCAATCGTCTATACTCATTCTTCAATCCTCAATCCTCAACCCTCAACCCTCAATTTTCATTCCTCAATGCTCAATCCTCAATCCTCAATCCTCATTCTTCAATCCTCAATACCCAATCCTCAATCTTCAATCCTCAATCCTCAATCCTCAATTCTCAATCCTCAATCCTCAGTCCCCAGTCCTCAAACCTCAATCCTCAACCCTCAGCCCTCATCCTCAATACTGAATCCTCAATTCTCAATCCTCAATCTTCAATCCTCAATACTCAATCTTGAATCCTCAATCCTCAGTCCTCAAACCACAATTCTGAATCCTCAATCCTGAATCCTCAATCTTCAGACCTCAGTCCTCAAAAATCTGTTGTCAATCCTCAATCCTCAATAGAATATCCTCTATTCAAAGTTTTCAATACTCAATACTCAATCTGCAATCTTCAAACCTCTATCCACAAACATCAATTCTCATCACTCAACACTCAACACTCAGTCCTCAATGTTCAATCCTCAATCCTCAATTCCCAATCTTCAATCCTCAATACTGAATCTTCAATACTCAATCCTCAATCCACAATCGTCAGCCCTCAAACATCAATTCTGAATCCTCAATCCTGAGTCCTCAATCTTCGGCCCTCAGTCCTCAACAATCAATTGTCAATCCTCGATCCTCAATAGAATATCCTCAATTCCGAGCCTTCAATACTCAATACTCTAACTGCAATCTTCAAACCTCTATCCACAAACATCAATACTCATCACTCAACCCTCAACACTCAGTCCTCAACGTTCAATCCTCAATCCTCAATCCTCAATCCTCATTCTTCAATCCTCAATACCCAATCCTCAGTCTTCAATCCTCAATCCTCAATCCTCAATTCTCAATCCTCAATCCTCAGTCCTCAGTCCTCAAACCTCAATCCTCAACCCTCAGCCCTCATCCTCAATACTGAATCCTCAATTCTCAATCCTCAATCTTCAATCCTCAATACTCAATCTTCAATCCTGAATCCTCAGTCCTCAAACCTCAATTCTGAATCCTCAATCCTGAATCCTCAATCTTCGGCCCTCAGTCCTCAACAATCTGTTGTCAATCCTCAATCCTCAATAGAATATCCTCAATTCAATGTTTTCAGTACTCAATACTCAATCTGCAATCTTCAAACCTCTATCCACAAACATCAATTCTCATCACTCAACACTCAACACTCAGTCCTCAATGTTCAATCCTCAATCCTCAATTGCCAATCTTCAATCCTCAATACTGAATCTTCAATCCTCAATCCTCAATCCACAATCCTCAGCCCTCAGTCCTCAAACCTCAATCCTCAATCCTCATTCTTCAATCCTCAGTACCCAATCCTCAATCTTCAATCCTCAATCCTCAATCCTCAATTCTCAATCCTCAATCCACAGTCCTCAGCCCTCAAACCTCAATCCTCAACCCTCAGCCCTCATCCTCAATACTGAATCCTCAATTCTCAATCCTCAATCTTCAATCCTCAATACTCAATCTTCAGTCCTCAATCCTCAGTCCTCAAACCTCAATTCTGAATCCTCAATCCTGAATCCTCAATCTTCGGCCCTCAGTCCTCAACAATCTGTTGTCAATCCTCAATCCTCAATAGAATATCCTCAATTCAATGTTTTCAATACTCAATACTCAATCTGCAATCTTCAAACCTCTATCCACAAACATCAATTCTCATCACTCAACACTCAACACTCAGTCCTCAATGTTCAATCCTCAATCCTCAATTCCCAATCTTCAATCCTCAATACTGAATCTTCAATCCTCAATCCTCAATCCACAATCCTCAGTCCTCAGTCCTCAAACCTCAATCCTCAATCCTCTATCCCCAATCCTCAATCCTCAGTCGTCAATCATCAATCCTCAATCTTCAATACTCAATCCTCAATCCTCAATCCACAACCCTCAGTCCTCATACTCCGTCCTCAATCCTCAATACTCAATCCTCATTCTTGAGTCCCCGACACTCAATTTTCAATCCTCAATCCTCAATCCTCAATCCTCAATCCTTAATCCTCAGTCATCAATACTCAATCCTCAATCCTCAATCCTCATTCCTCAAACCTCAATCCACAACCCTCAGTCCTCATCCTCAATTCTCAATTCTCAATCCTCAATCCTCAATCCTCAATCTTCAATCCTTAGTAATCAATTTTCAATCCGCAATCCTCAATAATCAGTCATCAATCCTCAATCTTCAATACTCAATCCTCAATCCTCAATCCTCTATCCTCAATCCTCAACCCTCAGTCCTCATTATCAGTTCTCAATTCTCAATCCTCAGTCCTCAGTCCTCAATCCTCAGTCCTCAATGATCAATCCTCAATCCTCAATCTTCAATCCTCAATACTCAATCTTCAATCCTCAATCCTCAATCCTCAATCGTCAATCTTCAGTCCTCAATACTCAATCCTCAATCCTCAATCTTCAATGGTCAATACTCATTCTTCAATCCTCAATCCTCAACTGTCGACCCTCAATTTTCATTCCTCAATCCTCAATCCTCAATCCTCAACCCACATTCTTCAATCCTCAATACCCAATCCTCAATCTTCAATCCTCAATCCTCAATCCTCAATTCTCAATCCTCAATCCTCAGTCCTCAGTCCTCAAACCTCAATCCTCAACCCTCAGCCCTCATCCTCAATACTGAATCCTCAATCCACAATCCTCAGTCCTCAGTCCTCAAACCTCAATCCTCAATCCTCTATCCCCAATCCTCAATCCTCAGTCCTCAATCATCAATCCTCAATCTTCAATACTCAATCCTCACTCCTCAACCCTCAATCCTCATTCCTCAATCATCAATCCTTAATATTCTATACTCAATCCTCAATCCTCAATCGTCAGTCTTCTATCCTCAATACTCAATCTTCAATCCTCAACACTCAATCCTCAATCCTCAATCCTCAATCCTCATTGTTCAGTCCTCAATACCCAACCCTCAGTCCTCAATTCTCAATACTCAATCGTCAGTCTTCAATCCTCAATACTCAATCTTCTATCCTCAATCCTCAATCCTCAATCCTCAATCCTCATTCTTGAATCCTCAATACCCAATACTCAATCTTCAATCCTCAATCCTCAATCCTCAATTCTCAATCCTCTACCTTCAGTCCTCAATACTAAATCTTCAATCCTCAATCCTCGATCCTCAATCCTCAATCCTCAATCCTCAATCGTCCGTCTTCTATCCTCAATACTCAATCTTCAATCCTCAACACTCAATCCTCAATCCTCAATCCTGAACCCTCATTCTTCAATCCTCACTACCCAATCCTCAATCTTCAATCCTCAATCCTCAATCCTCAATTCTCAATCCTCTATCTTCAACCCTAAATATTAAATCTTCAATCCTCAAACCTCAATCCTCAATCCTCAATCCTCAATCCTCATTCTACAATCCTCAATACTCAATCTTGAATCATCAATCGTCAACTCTCAATCCTCAATCCTCAATCCTCAATCGTCACTCCTCAATCCCCAATCCTCAATCTTCAATCCTCAATCCTCAATCCTCAATCCTCAATTCTCAATCCTCAATCCTCAATCCTCAATCATCAATCCTCAATCTTCAATCCTCAATCCTCAATCCACAGTCATCAATACTCAATCTTCAATACTCAATCCTCAATCCTCAATCCTCTATCCTCAATCCTCAACCCTCAGTCTTCATTATCAGTTCTCAATTCCCAATCCTCAATTCTCAATCCTCAATCCTCAGTCCTCAGTCCTCAAACCTCAATCCTCAACCCTCAGCCCTCATCCTCAATACTGAATCCTCAATTCTCAATCCTCAATCTTCAATCCTCAATACTCAATCTTCAATCCTCAATCCTCAGTCCTCAAACCTCAATTCTGAATCTTCAATACTGAATCCTCAATCTTCGGCCCTCAGTCCTCAACAATCTGTTGTCAATCCTCAATTCTCAATAGAATATCCTCAATTCAATGTTTTCAATACTCAATACTCAATCTGCAATCATCAAACCTCTATCCACAAACATCAATTCTCATCACTCAACACTCAACACTCAGTCCTCAATGTTCAATCCTCAATCCTCAATTCCCAATCTTCAATCCTCAATACTGAATCTTCAATCCTCAATCCTCAATCCACAATCGTCAGCCCTCAAACCTCAATTCTGAATCCTCAATCCTGAGTCCTCAATCTTCGGCCCTCAGTCCTCAACAATCAATTGTCAATCCTCAATCCTCAATAGAATATCCTCAATTCACAGCTTTCAATACTCAATACTCAAACTGCAATCTTCAAACCTCTATCCACAAACATCAATACTCATCACTCAACCCTCAACAGTCAGTCCTCAACGTTCAATCCTCAATCCTCAATCCTCGATCCTCAATCGTCAATCTTCAATCCTCAATACTCAATCTTCAATCCTCAATCCTCAATACTCAATCCTCAATCCTCATTCTTCAATCCTCAGTACCCAAACCTGAATCTTCAATCCTCAATCATCAATCCTCAATCCTCAAACCTCAACCCTCATTCTTCAATCCTCAATACCCAATCCTCAATCTTCAATCCTCAATCCTCAATCCCCAATTCTCAATCCTCAATCCTCAGTCCTCAGTCCTCAAACCTCAATCCTCAACCCTCAGCCCTCATCGTCAATCCTCAATCCTCAATCCTCAATCCTTAACCTTCAATCCTCAATACTCAATCGTCACTCCTCAATCCCCAATCCTCAATCTTCAATCCTCAATCCTCAATCCTCAATCCTCAATCCTCAATCCTCAATCCTCAATCATCAATCCTCAATCTTCAATACTCAATACTCAATCCTCAATCCCCAATCCTCAATCCTCAATCATCAATCCTCAACCTTCAATACTCATTCCTCAATCCTCAATCTTCAATCCTCAATACTCAACCATCAATTCTCAGTTCTCAACACTCAATAGAATATCCTGAATTCTCAGGATTCAATACTCAAACCTCGATCCTCAACCCTCAGCCCTCATCCTCCGTCCTCAATCCTCAATCCTCAATCCTCATTCTTGAGTCCCCGATACTCAATTTTCAATCCTCAATCCTCAATCCTCAATCCTCAATCCTCAATCCTCAGTCATCAATACTCAATCTTCAATACTCAATCCTCAATCCTCAATCCTCAACCCTCAATACTCAATCCTCAATCCTCAATCCTCATTCCTGAAACCTCAACCCACATCCCTCAGTCCTCATCCTCAATTCTCAATTCTCAATCCTCAATCCTCAATCCTCAATCTTCAATCCTTAATAATCAATTCTCAATCCTCAATCCTCAATACTCAGTCATCAATCCTCAATCTTCAATACTCAATCCTCAATCCTCAATCCTCTATCCTCAATCCTCAACCCTCAGTCCTCATTATCAGTTCTCAGTTGTCAATCCTCAATCCTCAGTCCTCAATCCTCAGTCCTCAATGATCAATCCTCAATCCTCAATCTTCAATCCTCAATACTCAATCTTCAATCCTCAATCCTCAATCCTCAATCGTCAATCTTCAGTCCTCAATACTCAATCCTCAATCCTCAACCCTCAATCGTCAATACTCATTCTTCAATCCTCAATCCTCAACCCTTAACCCTCAATTTTCATTCCTCAATCCTCAATCCTCAATCCTCAATCCTCATTCTTCAATCCTCAATACCCAATCCTCAATCTTCAATCCTCAATCATCAATCCTCATTTCTCAATGCTCTATCCTCAGTCCTCAGTCCTCAAACCTCGATCCTGAACCGTCAGCCCCCATCCTCAATCCTCAATCCTCAATCTTCAATCCTCAATCCTCAATACTCAATACTCAATCTTCAATCCTCAATCCTTAGTCCTCAAACTTCAATTCTGAATCCTCAATCCTGAATCCTCAATCTTCAGACCTCAGTCCTCAACAATCTGTTGTCAATCCTCAATCCTCAATAGAATATCCTCAATTCAACGTTTTCAATACTCAATCCTCAATCCTCAATCCTCAACCCTCAACCCTCATTCTTCAATCCTCAATACCCAATCCTCAATCTTCGGTCCTCAATCCTCAATCCCCAATTCTCAATCCTCTGTCCTCACACCTCAATCCTCAACCCTCAGCCCTCATCGTCAATCCTCAATCCTCAATCCTCAATCCTTAACCTTCAATCCTCAATACTCAATCTTCAATCCTCAATCATCAATTCTCAACCCTCAATCCTCAATCGTCAGTCTTCAATCCTCAATACTCAATCTTCAATCCTCAATCCTCAACCCTCAATACTCAATCTTCAATCCTCAATCCTTAGTCCTCAAACCTCAATTCTGAATCCTCAATCCTGAATCCTCAACCTTCAGACCTCAGTCCTCAACAATCTGTTGTCAATCCTCAATCCTCAATAGAATATCCTCAATTCAAAGTTTTCAATAGTCAATACTCAATCTGCAATCTTCAAACCTCTATCCACAAACATCAATTCTCATCACTCAACACTCAATCCTCAGTCCTCAATCATCAATCCTCAATTTTCAATACTCAATCCTCAATCCTCAATCCTCAATCCTCATTCCTCAACCATCAGTCCTCAATCTTCAACACTCAATCCTCAATCCTCAATCGTCAGTCTTCTATCCTCAGTACTCAATCTTCAATCCTCAACAATCAATCCTCTATCCTCAATCCCCAATCCTCATTCTTCAATCCTCAATACCCAATCCTCAATCTTCAATCCTCAATCCTCAATCCTCAGTCCTCAATCCTCAATCCTCAATCGTCAGTCTTCAATCCTCAATACTCAATCTCCAATCCTCAATCCTCAAACCTCAATCCTCAATCCTCATTCTTCGATCATCAATACCCAATACTCAATCTTCAATCCTCAATCCTCAATCTTCATTTCTCAATGCTCTATCCTCAGTCCTCAGCCCTCAAACCTCAATCCTGAACCGTCAGCCCCCATCCTCAATCGTCAATACTCAATGTTCAATCCTCAATCCTCAATCCTCAATACTCAATCTTCAATCCTCAATCCTTAGTCCTCAAACCTCAATTCTGAATCCAAAATCCTGAATCCTCAATCTTCAGACCTCAGTCCTCAACAACCTGTTGTCAATCCTCAATCATCAATAGAATATCCTCTATTCAAAGTTTTCAATACTCAATACTCAATCTGCAATCTTCAAACCTCTATCCACAAACATCAATTCTCATCACTCAACACTCAACACTCAGTCCTCAATGTTCAATCCTCAATCCTCAATTCCCAATCTTCAATCCTCAATACTGAATCTTCAATTCTCAATCCTCAATCCACAATCGTCAGCCCTCAAACCTCAATTCTGAATCCTCAATCCTGAGTCCTCAATCTTCGGCCCTCAGTCCTCAACAATCAATTGTCAATCCTCAATCCTCAATAGAATACCCTCAATTCACAGCTTTCAATACTCAATACTCAAACTGCAATCTTCAAACCTCTATCCACAAACATCAATACTCATCACTCAACCCTCAACACTCAGTCCTCAACATTCAATCCTCAATCCTCAATCCTCAACCTCAATCGTCAATCTTCAATCCTCAATACGCAATCTTCAATCCTCAATCCTCAATACTCAATCCTCAATCCTCATTCTTCAATCCTCAGTACCCAAACCTGAATCTTCAGTCCTCAATCCTCAATCCTCAATTCTCAATCCTCTATCTTCAATCCTAAATACTAAATCTTCAATCCTCAATCCTCAATCCTCATTCTACAATCCTCAATACTCAATCTTGAATCATCAATCGTCAACTCTCAATCCTCAACCCTCAATCCTCAATCGTCACTCCTCAATCACCAATCCTCAATCTTCAATCCTCAATCCTCAATCCTCAATCCTCAATCCTCAATCCTCAATCCTCAATCCTCAATCCTCAATCATCAATCCTCAATCTTCAATACTCAATACTCAATCTTCAATCCTCTATCCTCAATCCTCAATCGTCAATCTTCAGTCCTCAATACTCAATCCTCAATCCTCAATCTTCAATCGTCAATACTCATTCTTCAATCCTCAATCCTCAACCCTCAACCCTCAATTTTCAATCCTCAATCCTCAATCCTCAATGCTCAATCCTCATTCTTCAATCCTCAATACCCAATCCTCAATCCTCAATCCTCTATCCTCAATCCTCAACCCTCAGACCTCATTATCAGTTCTCAATTCTCAATCCTCAATCCTCAGTACTCAATCCTCAGTCCTCAATGATCAATCCTCAATCCTCAATCTTCAATCCTCAATACTCAATCTTCAATCCTCAATCCTCAATCCTCAATCGTCAATCTTCAGTCCTCAATACTCAATCCTCAATCCTCAATCTTCAATCGTCAATACTCATTCTTCAATCCTCAATCCTCAACCCTCAGCCCTCAATTTTCATTCCTCAATCCTCAATCCTCAATCCTCAATCTTCATTCTTCAATCCTCAATACCCAATCCTCAATCTTCAATCCTCAATCCTCAATCCTCAATTCTCAATCCTCAATTCTCAGTCCTCAGTTCTCAAACCTCAATCCTCAACCCTCAGCACTCGTCGTCAATCCCCAATCCTCAATCCTCAATCCTCAATCTTCAATCCTCAATACTCAATCCTCAATCTTCAATCCACAATCCTCAATCCTCAATCCTCAGTCCTCAAACCCCAATCTTCAATCCTCAATACTCAATCCTCAATCTTCAGTCCTCTAGCCTCAATCCTCAATCCTCAGTCCTCAATCCTCATCCGTCAGTCTTCAATCCTCAATACTCACTCTTCAATCCTCAATCCTCAATCCACAAAACTCAATCCTCATTCTTCAATCCCCAATACCCAATCGTCAATCTTCAATCCTCAAACCTCAATCCTCAACCCTCAGGCCTCATCCTCAATCCTCAATCCTCAGTCTTCAATCCTCAATCCTCAATCCTCAATCCTCAATCCCCAATCCTCAATCCTCAATCCTCAATCTTCAATCCTCAATACTCAATCTTCAATCCTCAATCCTTAATCCTCAATCTTCAATCCTCAATCCGCAATCCTTAATCCTCAATCCTCATTCCTCAAACCTCAATTCACAACCCTCAGTCCTCATCCTCAATACTCAATTCTCAATCCTCAATTCTCAATCCTCAATCTTCAATCCTCAATAATCAATTTTCAATCCTCAATCCTCAATACTCAGACATCAATCCTCATTCTTCAATACTCAATCCTCAATCCTCAATCCTCTATCCTCAATCCTCAACCCTCAGTCCGCATTATCAGTTCTCAATTCTCAATCCTCAATCCTCAGTCCTCAATCCTCAGTCCTCAATGATCAATCCTCAATCCTCAATCTTCAATCCTCAATACTCAATCTTCAATCCTCAATCCTCAATCCTGAATCGTCAATCTTCAGTCCTCAATACTCAATCTTCAATCCTCAGTCCTCAATCCTCAATCCTCAATCATCAATCCTCAATCTTCAATCCTCAATACTCAATCTTCAATGCCCAATCCTCAATCCTCAATCCTCAATCCTCAATGTTCAATCCTCAATACTCAATCTTCAGTCCTCAATCCTCAATCCTCAATCCTCAATCCTCAATCCTCAATTCTCAATCCTCAATCCTCAGTCCTCTGTCCTCAAACCTCAATCCTCAACCGCCAGCCCTCATCCTCCATCCTCAATTCTCAATCCTCAATCCTCAATCTTCAATCCTCAATACTCAATCTTCAATCCTCTATCCTCAATCCTCAACCCTCAGTCCGCATTATCAGTTCTCAATTCTCAATCCTCAATCCTCAGTCCTCAATCCTCAGTCCTCAATGATCAATCCTCAATCCTCAGTCTTCTATCCTCAATACTCAATCTTCAATCCTCAACACTCAATCCTCAATCCTCAATCCTCAATCCTCATTCTTCAGTCCTCAATACCCAACCCTCAGTCCTCAATTCCCAATACTCAATCGTCAGTCTTCAATCCTCAATACTCAATCTTCTATCCTCAATCCTCAATCCTCAATCCTCAATCCTCATTCTTGAATCCTCAATACCCAATACTCAATCTTCAATCCTCAATCCTCAATCCTCAATTCTCAATCCTCTACCTTCAGTCCTCAATACTAAATCTTCAATCCTCAATCCTCGATCCTCAATCCTCAATCCTCAATCCTCAATCGTCCGTCTTCTATCCTCAATACTCAATCTTCAATCCTCAACACTCAATCCTCAATCCTCAATCCTGAACCCTCATTCTTCAATCCTCACTACCCAATCCTCAATCTTCAATCCTCAATCCTCAATCCTCAATTCTCAATCCTCTATCTTCAACCCTAAATATTAAATCTTCAATCCTCAAACCTCAATCCTCAATCCTCAATCCTCAATCCTCATTCTACAATCCTCAATACTCAATCTTGAATCATCAATCGTCAACTCTCAATCCTCAATCCTCAATCCTCAATCGTCACTCCTCAATCCCCAATCCTCAATCTTCAATCCTCAATCCTCAATCCTCAATCCTCAATTCTCAATCCTCAATCCTCAATCCTCAATCATCAATCCTCAATCTTCAATACTCAATACTCAATCCTCAATCCCCAATCCTCAATCCTCAATCATCAATCCTCAAACTTCAATCCTCAATCCTCAATCCTCATTCTACAATCCTCAATACTCAATCTTGAATCATCAATCGTCAACTCTCAATCCTCAATCCTCAATCCTCAATCGTCACTCCTCAATCCCCAATCCTCAATCTTCAATCCTCAATCCTCAATCCTCAATCCTCAATTCTCAATCCTCAATCCTCAATCCTCAATCATCAATCCTCAATCTTCAATACTCAATACTCAATCCTCAATCCCCAATCCTCAATCCTCAATCATCAATCCTCAAACTTCAATACTCATTCCTCAATCCTCAATCTTCAATCCTCAATACTCAACCATCAATCCTCAGTTCTCAACACTCAATAGAATATCCTGAATTCTCAGGATTCAATACTCAAACCTCAATCCTCAACGCTCAGCCCTCATCCTCCGTCCTCAATCCTCAATCGTCAATCCTCATTCTTGAGTCCCCGATACTCAATTTTCAATCCTCAATCCTCAATCCTCAATCCTCAATCCTCAATCCACAGTCATCAATACTCAATCTTCAATACTCAATCCTCAATCCTCAATCCTCTATCCTCAATCCTCAACCCTCAGTCTTCATTATCAGTTCTCAATTCCCAATCCTCAATTCTCAATCCTCAATCCTCAGTCCTCAGTCCTCAAACCTCAATCCTCAACCCTCAGCCCTCATCATCAATACTGAATCCTCAATTCTCAATCCTCAATCTTCAATCCTCAATACTCAATCTTCAATCCCCAATCCTCAGTCCTCAAACCTCAATTCTGAATCTTCAATACTGAATCCTCAATCTTCGGCCCTCAGTCCTCAACAATCTGTTGTCAATCCTCAATTCTCAATAGAATATCCTCAATTCAATGTTTTCAATACTCAATACTCAATCTGCAATCATCAAACCTCTATCCACAAACATCAATTCTCATCACTCAACACTCAACACTCAGTCCTCAATGTTCAATCCTCAATCCTCAATTCCCAATCTTCAATCCTCAATACTGAATCTTCAATCCTCAATCCTCAATCCACAATCGTCAGCCCTCAAACCTCAATTCTGAATCCTCAATCCTGAGTCCTCAATCTTCGGCCCTCAGTCCTCAACAATCAATTGTCAATCCTCAATCCTCAATAGAATATCCTCAATTCACAGCTTTCAATACTCAATACTCAAACTGCAATCTTCAAACCTCTATCCACAAACATCAATACTCATCACTCAACCCTCAACAGTCAGTCCTCAACGTTCAATCCTCAATCCTCAATCCTCAATCCTCAATCGTCAATCTTCAATCCTCAATACTCAATCTTCAATCCTCAATCCTCAATACTCAATCCTCAATCCTCATTCTTCAATCCTCAGTACCCAAACCTGAATCTTCAATCCTCAATCATCAATCCTCAATCCTCAAACCTCAACCCTCATTCTTCAATCCTCAATACCCAATCCTCAATCTTCAATCCTCAATCCTCAATCCCCAATTCTCAATCCTCAATCCTCAGTCCTCAGTCCTCAAACCTCAATCCTCAACCCTCAGCCCTCATCGCCAATCCTCAATCCTCAATCCTCAATCCTTAACCTTCAATCCTCAATACTCAATCGTCACTCCTCAATCCCCAATCCTCAATCTTCAATCCTCAATCCTCAATCCTCAATCCTCAATCCTCAATCCTCAATCCTCAATCATCAATCCTCAATCTTCAATACTCAATACTCAATCCTCAATCCCCAATCCTCAATCCTCAATCATCAATCCTCAACCTTCAATACTCATTCCTCAATCCTCAATCTTCAATCCTCAATACTCAACCATCAATTCTCAGTTCTCAACACTCAATAGAATATCCTGAATTCTCAGGATTCAATACTCAAACCTCGATCCTCAACCCTCAGCCCTCATCCTCCGTCCTCAATCCTCAATCCTCAATCCTCATTCTTGAGTCCCCGATACTCAATTTTCAATCCTCAATCCTCAATCCTCAATCCTCAATCCTCAATCCTCAGTCATCAATACTCAATCTTCAATACTCAATCCTCAATCCTCAATCCTCAACCCTCAATACTCAATCCTCAATCCTCAATCCTCATTCCTGAAACCTCAACCCACATCCCTCAGTCCTCATCCTCAATTCTCAATTCTCAATCCTCAATCCTCAATCCTCAATCTTCAATCCTTAATAATCATTTCTCAATCCTCAATCCTCAATACTCAGTCATCAATCCTCAATCTTCAATACTCAATCCTCAATCCTCAATCCTCTATCCTCAATCCTCAACCCTCAGTCCTCATTATCAGTTCTCAGTTGTCAATCCTCAATCCTCAGTCCTCAATCCTCAGTCCTCAATGATCAATCCTCAATCCTCAATCTTCAATCCTCAATACTCAATCTTCAATCCTCAATCCTCAATCCTCAATCGTCAATCTTCAGTCCTCAATACTCAATCCTCAATCCTCAACCCTCAATCGTCAATACTCATTCTTCAATCCTCAATCCTCAACCCTTAACCCTCAATTTTCATTCCTCAATCCTCAATCCTCAATCCTCAATCCTCATTCTTCAATCCTCAATACCCAATCCTCAATCTTCAATCCTCAATCCTCAATCCTCAATTCTCAATCCTCAATCCTCAGTCCTCAGTCCTCAAACCTCAATCATCAACCCTCAGCCCTCACCCTCAATACTGAATCCTCAATTCTCAATCCTCAATCTTCAATCCTCAATACTCAGTCTTCAATCCTCAATCCTCAGTCCTCAAACCTCAATTCTGAATCCTCAATCCTGAATCCTCAATCTTCGGCCCTCAGTCCTCAACAATCTGTTGTCAATCCTCAATCCTCAATAGAATATCCTCAATTCAATGTTTTCAATACTCAATACTCAATCTGCAATCTTCAAACCTCTATCCACAAACATCAACTCTCATCACTCAACACTCAACACTCAGTCCTCAATGTTCAATCCTCAATCCTCAATCCTCAATCCTCAATCCTCAATCCTCAATCCTCAATCCTCAATCCTCAATCATCAATCCTCAATCTTCAATACTCAATACTCAATCCTCAATCCCCAATCCTCAATCCTCAATCATCAATCCTCAACCTTCAATACTCATTCCTCAATCCTCAATCTTCAATCCTCAATACTCAACCATCAATCCTCAGTTCTCAACACTCAAAAGAATATCCTGAATTCTCAGGATTCAATACTCAAACCTCAATCCTCAACCCTCAGCCCTCATACTCCGTCCTCAATCCTCAATACTCAATCCTCATTCTTGAGTCCCCGATACTCAATTTTCAAACCTCAATCCTCAATCCTCAATCCTCAATCCTCAATCCTCAGTCATCAATACTCAATCCTCAATCCTCCATCCTCATTCCTCAAACCTCAATCCACAACCCTCAGTCCTCATCCTCAATTCTCAATTCTCAATCCTCAATCCTCAATCCTCAATCTTCAATCCTTAATAATCAATTTTCAATCCTCAATCCTCAATACTCAGTCATCAATCCTCAATCTTCAATACTCAATCCTCAATCCTCAATCCTCTATCCTCAATCCTCAACCCTCACTCCTCATTATCAGTTCTCAATTCTCAATCCTCAGTCCTCAGTCCTCAATCCTCAGTCCTCAATGATCAATCCTCAATCCTCAATCTTCAATCCTCAATACTCAATCTTCAATCCTCAATCCTCAATCCTCAATCGTCAATCTTCAGTCCTCAATACTCAATCCTCAATCCTCAATCTTCAATCGTCAATACTCATTCTTCAATCCTCAATCCTCAACCGTCGACCCTCAATTTTCATTCCTCAATCCTCAATCCTCAATCCTCAACCCTCATTCTTCAATCCTCAATACCCAATCCTCAATCTTCAATCCTCAATCCTCAATCCTCAATTCTCAATCCTCAATCCTCAGTCCTCAGTCCTCAAACCTCAATCCTCAACCCTCAGCACTCATCCTCAATACTGAATCCTCAATCCACAATCCTCAGTCCTCAGTCCTCAAACCTCAATCCTCAATCCTCTATCCCCAATCCTCAATCCTCAGTCATCAATCATCAATCCTCAATCTTCAATACTCAATCCTCACTCCTCAATCCTCAATCCTCATTCCTCAATCATCAATCCTTAATCTTCTATACTCAATCCTCAATCCTCAATCGTCAGTCTTCTATCCTCAATACTCAATCTTCAATCCTCAACACTCAATCCTCAATCCTCAATCCTCAATCCTCATTCTTCAATCCTCAATCCTCAATCGTCCGTCTTCTATCCTCAATACTCAATCTTCAATCCTAAATACTAAATCTTCAATCCTCAATCCTCAATCCTCAATCCTCAATCCTCAATCCTCATTCTACAATCCTCAATACTCAATCTTGAATCATCAATCGTCAACTCTCAATCATCAATCCTCAATCCTCAATCGTCACTCCTCAATCCCCAATCCTCAATCTTCAATCCTCAATCCTCAATCCTCAACACTCAATCCTCAATCCTCAATCCTCAATCCTCATTCTTCAATCCTCAATACCCAATCCTCAATCTTCAATCCTCAATCCTCAATCCTCAATCCTCATTCTTCAATCCACAATACCCAATACTCAATCTTCAATCCTCAATCATCAATCCTCATTTCTCAATGCTCTATCCTCAGTCCTCAGTCCTCAAACCTCGATCCTGAACCGTCAGCCCCCATCCTCAATCCTCAATCCTCAATCTTCAATCCTCAATCCTCAATACTCAATACTCAATCTTCAATCCTCAATCCTTAGTCCTCAAACTTCAATTCTGAATCCTCAATCCTGAATCCTCAATCTTCAGACCTCAGTCCTCAACAATCTGTTGTCAATCCTCAATCCTCAATAGAATATCCTCAATTCAACGTTTTCAATACTCAATCCTCAATCCTCAATCCTCAACCCTCAACCCTCATTCTTCAATCCTCAATACCCAATCCTCAATCTTCGGTCCTCAATCCTCAATCCCCAATTCTCAATCCTCTGTCCTCAAACCTCAATCCTCAACCCTCAGCCCTCATCGTCAATCCTCAATCCTCAATCCTCAATCCTTAACCTTCAATCCTCAATACTCAATCTTCAATCCTCAATCATCAATTCTCAACCCTCAATCCTCAATCGTCAGTCTTCAATCCTCAATACTCAATCTTCAATCCTCAATCCTCAACCCTCAATACTCAATCTTCAATCCTCAATCCTCAACCCTCAGTCCGCATTATCAGTTCTCAATTCTCAATCCTCAATCCTCAGTCCTCAATCCTCAGTCCTCAATGATCAATCCTCAATCCTCAATCTTCAATCCTCAATACTCAATCTTCAATCCTCAATCCTCAATCCTGAATCGTCAATCTTCAGTCCTCAATACTCAATCTTCAATCCTCAGTCCTCAATCCTCAATCCTCAATCATCAATCCTCAATCTTCAATCCTCAATACTCAATCTTCAATGCCCAATCCTCAATCCTCAATCCTCAATCCTCAATGTTCAATCCTCAATACTCAATCTTCAATCCTCAATCCTCAATCCTCAATCCTCAATTCTCAATCCTCAATTCTCAATCCTCAATCCTCAGTCCTCTGTCCTCAAACCTCAATCCTCAACCGCCAGCCCTCATCCTCCATCCTCAATTCTCAATCCTCAATCCTCAATCTTCAATCCTCAATACTCAATCTTCAATCCTCTATCCTCAATCCTCAACCCTCAGTCCGCATTATCAGTTCTCAATTCTCAATCCTCAATCCTCAGTCCTCAATCCTCAGTCCTCAATGATCAATCCTCAATCCTCAGTCTTCTATCCTCAATACTCAATCTTCAATCCTCAACACTCAATCCTCAATCCTCAATCCTCAATCCTCATTCTTCAGTCCTCAATACCCAACCCTCAGACCTCAATTCTCAATACTCAATCGTCAGTCTTCAATCCTCAATACTCAATCTTCTATCCTCAATCCTCAATCCTCAATCCTCAATCCTCATTCTTGAATCCTCAATACCCAATACTCAATCTTCAATCCTCAATCCTCAATCCTCAATTCTCAATCCTCTACCTTCAGTCCTCAATACTAAATCTTCAATCCTCAATCCTCGATCCTCAATCCTCAATCCTCAATCCTCAATCGTCCGTCTTCTATCCTCAATACTCAATCTTCAATCCTCAACACTCAATCCTCAATCCTCAATCCTGAACCCTCATTCTTCAATCCTCACTACCCAATCCTCAATCTTCAATCCTCAATCCTCAATCCTCAATTCTCAATCCTCTATCTTCAACCCTAAATATTAAATCTTCAATCCTCAAACCTCAATCCTCAATCCTCAATCCTCAATCCTCATTCTACAATCCTCAATACTCAATCTTGAATCATCAATCGTCAACTCTCAATCCTCAATCCTCAATCCTCAATCGTCACTCCTCAATCCCCAATCCTCAATCTTCAATCCTCAATCCTCAATCCTCAATCCTCAATTCTCAATCCTCAATCCTCAATCCTCAATCATCAATCCTCAATCTTCAATACTCAATACTCAATCCTCAATCCCCAATCCTCAATCCTCAATCATCAATCCTCAAACTTCAATACTCATTCCTCAATCCTCAATCTTCAATCCTCAATACTCAACCATCAATCCTCAGTTCTCAACACTCAATAGAATATCCTGAATTCTCAGGATTCAATACTCAAACCTCAATCCTCAACGCTCAGCCCTCATCCTCCGTCCTCAATCCTCAATCGTCAATCCTCATTCTTGAGTCCCCGATACTCAATTTTCAATCCTCAATCCTCAATCCTCAATCCTCAATCCTCAATCCACAGTCATCAATACTCAATCTTCAATACTCAATCCTCAATCCTCAATCCTCTATCCTCAATCCTCAACCCTCAGTCTCCATTATCAGTTCTCAATTCCCAATCCTCAATTCTCAATCCTCAATCCTCAGTCCTCAGTCCTCAAACCTCAATCCTCAACCCTCAGCCCTCATCATCAATACTGAATCCTCAATTCTCAATCCTCAATCTTCAATCCTCAATACTCAATCTTCAATCCTCAATCCTCAGTCCTCAAACCTCAATTCTGAATCTTCAATACTGAATCCTCAATCTTCGGCCCTCAGTCCTCAACAATCTGTTGTCAATCCTCAATTCTCAATAGAATATCCTCAATTCAATGTTTTCAATACTCAATACTCAATCTGCAATCATCAAACCTCTATCCACAAACATCAATTCTCATCACTCAACACTCAACACTCAGTCCTCAATGTTCAATCCTCAATCCTCAATTCCCAATCTTCAATCCTCAATACTGAATCTTCAATCCTCAATCCTCAATCCACAATCGTCAGCCCTCAAACCTCAATTCTGAATCCTCAATCCTGAGTCCTCAATCTTCGGCCCTCAGTCCTCAACAATCAATTGTCAATCCTCAATCCTCAATAGAATATCCTCAATTCACAGCTTTCAATACTCAATACTCAAACTGCAATCTTCAAACCTCTATCCACAAACATCAATACTCATCACTCAACCCTCAACAGTCAGTCCTCAACGTTCAATCCTCAATCCTCAATCCTCAATCCTCAATCGTCAATCTTCAATCCTCAATACTCAATCTTCAATCCTCAATCCTCAATACTCAATCCTCAATCCTCATTCTTCAATCCTCAGTACCCAAACCTGAATCTTCAATCCTCAATCATCAATCCTCAATCCTCAAACCTCAACCCTCATTCTTCAATCCTCAATACCCAATCCTCAATCTTCAATCCTCAATCCTCAATCCCCAATTCTCAATCCTCAATCCTCAGTCCTCAGTCCTCAAACCTCAATCCTCAACCCTCAGCCCTCATCGTCAATCCTCAATCCTCAATCCTCAATCCTTAACCTTCAATCCTCAATACTCAATCGTCACTCCTCAATCCCCAATCCTCAATCTTCAATCCTCAATCCTCAATCCTCAATCCTCAATCCTCAATCCTCAATCCTCAATCATCAATCCTCAATCTTCAATACTCAATACTCAATCCTCAATCCCCAATCCTCAATCCTCAATCATCAATCCTCAACCTTCAATACTCATTCCTCAATCCTCAATCTTCAATCCTCAATACTCAACCATCAATTCTCAGTTCTCAACACTCAATAGAATATCCTGAATTCTCAGGATTCAATACTCAAACCTCGACCCTCAACCCTCAGCCCTCATCCTCCGTCCTCAATCCTCAATCCTCAATCCTCATTCTTGAGTCCCCGATACTCAATTTTCAATCCTCAATCCTCAATCCTCAATCCTCAATCCTCAATCCTCAGTCATCAATACTCAATCTTCAATACTCAATCCTCAATCCTCAATCCTCAACCCTCAATACTCAATCCTCAATCCTCAATCCTCATTCCTGAAACCTCAACCCACATCCCTCAGTCCTCATCCTCAATCCTCAATTCTCAATCCTCTACCTTCAGTCCTCAATACTAAATCTTCAATCCTCAATCCTCGATCCTCAATCCTCAATCCTCAATCCTCAATCGTCCGTCTTCTATCCTCAATACTCAATCTTCAATCCTCAACACTCAATCCTCAATCCTCAATCCTGAACCCTCATTCTTCAATCCTCACTACCCAATCCTCAATCTTCAATCCTCAATCCTCAATCCTCAATTCTCAATCCTCTATCTTCAACCCTAAATATTAAATCTTCAATCCTCAAACCTCAATCCTCAATCCTCAATCCTCAATCCTCATTCTACAATCCTCAATACTCAATCTTGAATCATCAATCGTCAACTCTCAATCCTCAATCCTCAATCCTCAATCGTCACTCCTCAATCCCCAATCCTCAATCTTCAATCCTCAATCCTCAATCCTCAATCCTCAATTCTCAATCCTCAATCCTCAATCCTCAATCATCAATCCTCAATCTTCAATACTCAATACTCAATCCTCAATCCCCAATCCTCAATCCTCAATCATCAATCCTCAAACTTCAATACTCATTCCTCAATCCTCAATCTTCAATCCTCAATACTCAACCATCAATCCTCAGTTCTCAACACTCAATAGAATATCCTGAATTCTCAGGATTCAATACTCAAACCTCAATCCTCAACGCTCAGCCCTCATCCTCCGTCCTCAATCCTCAATCGTCAATCCTCATTCTTGAGTCCTCGATACTCAATTTTCAATCCTCAATCCTCAATCCTCAATCCTCAATCCTCAATCCACAGTCATCAATACTCAATCTTCAATACTCAATCCTCAATCCTCAATCCTCTATCCTCAATCCTCAACCCTCAGTCTTCATTATCAGTTCTCAATTCCCAATCCTCAATTCTCAATCCTCAATCCTCAGTCCTCAGTCCTCAAACCTCAATCCTCAACCCTCAGCCCTCATCATCAATACTGAATCCTCAATTCTCAATCCTCAATCTTCAATCCTCAATACTCAATCTTCAATCCTCAATCCTCAGTCCTCAAACCTCAATTCTGAATCTTCAATACTGAATCCTCAATCTTCGGCCCTCAGTCCTCAACAATCTGTTGTCAATCCTCAATTCTCAATAGAATATCCTCAATTCAATGTTTTCAATACTCAATACTCAATCTGCAATCATCAAACCTCTATCCACAAACATCAATTCTCATCACTCAACACTCAACACTCAGTCCTCAATGTTCAATCCTCAATCCTCAATTCCCAATCTTCAATCCTCAATACTGAATCTTCAATCCTCAATCCTCAATCCACAATCGTCAGCCCTCAAACCTCAATTCTGAATCCTCAATCCTGAGTCCTCAATCTTCGGCCCTCAGTCCTCAACAATCAATTGTCAATCCTCAATCCTCAATAGAATATCCTCAATTCACAGCTTTCAATACTCAATACTCAAACTGCAATCTTCAAACCTCTATCCACAAACATCAATACTCATCACTCAACCCTCAACAGTCAGTCCTCAACGTTCAATCCTCAATCCTCAATCCTCAATCCTCAATCGTCAATCTTCAATCCTCAATACTCAATCTTCAATCCTCAATCCTCAATACTCAATCCTCAATCCTCATTCTTCAATCCTCAGTACCCAAACCTGAATCTTCAATCCTCAATCATCAATCCTCAATCCTCAAACCTCAACCCTCATTCTTCAATCCTCAATACCCAATCCTCAATCTTCAATCCTCAATCCTCAATCCCCAATTCTCAATCCTCAATCCTCAGTCCTCAGTCCTCAAACCTCAATCCTCAACCCTCAGCCCTCATCGTCAATCCTCAATCCTCAATCCTCAATCCTTAACCTTCAATCCTCAATACTCAATCGTCACTCCTCAATCCCCAATCCTCAATCTTCAATCCTCAATCCTCAATCCTCAATCCTCAATCCTCAATCCTCAATCCTCAATCATCAATCCTCAATCTTCAATACTCAATACTCAATCCTCAATCCCCAATCCTCAATCCTCAATCATCAATCCTCAACCTTCAATACTCATTCCTCAATCCTCAATCTTCAATCCTCAATACTCAACCATCAATTCTCAGTTCTCAACACTCAATAGAATATCCTGAATTCTCAGGATTCAATACTCAAACCTCGACCCTCAACCCTCAGCCCTCATCCTCCGTCCTCAATCCTCAATCCTCAATCCTCATTCTTGAGTCCCCGATACTCAATTTTCAATCCTCAATCCTCAATCCTCAATCCTCAATCCTCAATCCTCAGTCATCAATACTCAATCTTCAATACTCAATCCTCAATCCTCAATCCTCAACCCTCAATACTCAATCCTCAATCCTCAATCCTCATTCCTGAAACCTCAACCCACATCCCTCAGTCCTCATCCTCAATTCTCAATTCTCAATCCTCAATCCTCAATCCTCAATCTTCAATCCTTAATAATCATTTCTCAATCCTCAATCCTCAATACTCAGTCATCAATCCTCAATCTTCAATACTCAATCCTCAATCCTCAATCCTCTATCCTCAATCCTCAACCCTCAGTCCTCATTATCAGTTCTCAGTTGTCAATCCTCAATCCTCAGTCCTCAATCCTCAGTCCTCAATGATCAATCCTCAATCCTCAATCTTCAATCCTCAATACTCAATCTTCAATCCTCAATCCTCAATCCTCAATCGTCAATCTTCAGTCCTCAATACTCAATCCTCAATCCTCAACCCTCAATCGTCAATACTCATTCTTCAATCCTCAATCCTCAACCCTTAACCCTCAATTTTCATTCCTCAATCCTCAATCCTCAATCCTCAATCCTCATTCTTCAATCCTCAATACCCAATCCTCAATCTTCAATCCTCAATCCTCAATCCTCAATTCTCAATGCTCAATCCTCAGTCCTCAGTCCTCAAACCTCAATCCTCAACCCTCAGCCCTCATCCTCAATACTGAATCCTCAATTCTCAAGCCTCAATCTTCAATCCTCAATACTCAATCTTCAATCCTCAATCCTCAGTCCTCAAACCTCAATTCTGAATCCTCAATCCTGAATCCTCAATCTTCGGCCCTCAGTCCTCAACAATCTGTTGTCAATCCTCAATCCTCAATAGAATATCCTCAATTCAATGTTTTCAATACTCAATACTCAATCTGCAATCTTCAAACCTCTATTCACAAACATCAATTCTCATCACTCAACACTCAACACTCAGTCCTCAATGTTCAATCCTCAATCCTCAATTCCCAATCTTCAATCCTCAATACTGAATCTTCAATCCTCAATCCTCAATCCACAATCCTCAGTCCTCAGTCCTCAAACCTCAATCCTCAATCCTCTATCCCCAATCCTCAATCCTCAGTCCTCAATCATCAATCCTCAATCTTCAATACTCAATCCTCAATCCTCAATCCTCAATCCTCATTCCTCAATCATCAATCCTTAATCATCAATACTCAATCCTCAATCCTCAATCGTCAGTCTTCAATCCTCAATACTCAATCCTCAATCCTCAATCCTCAATCCTCAATCCTCAATCCTCAATCCTCAATCCTCAATCCTCAATCATCAATCCTCAATCTTCAATACTCAATACTCAATCCTCAATCCCCAATCCTCAATCCTCAATCATCAATCCTCAACCTTCAATACTCATTCCTCAATCCTCAATCTTCAATCCTCAATACTCAACCATCAATCCTCAGTTCTCAACACTCAAAAGAATATCCTGAATTCTCAGGATTCAATACTCAAACCTCAATCCTCAACCCTCAGCCCTCATACTCCGTCCTCAATCCTCAATACTCAATCCTCATTCTTGAGTCCCCGATACTCAATTTTCAAACCTCAATCCTCAATCCTCAATCCTCAATCCTCAATCCTCAGTCATCAATACTCAATCCTCAATCCTCCATCCTCATTCCTCAAACCTCAATCCACAACCCTCAGTCCTCATCCTCAATTCTCAATTCTCAATCCTCAATCCTCAATCCTCAATCTTCAATCCTTAATAATCAATTTTCAATCCTCAATCCTCAATACTCAGTCATCAATCCTCAATCTTCAATACTCAATCCTCAATCCTCAATCCTCTATCCTCAATCCTCAACCCTCACTCCTCATTATCAGTTCTCAATTCTCAATCCTCAGTCCTCAGTCCTCAATCCTCAGTCCTCAATGATCAATCCTCAATCCTCAATCTTCAATCCTCAATACTCAATCTTCAATCCTCAATCCTCAATCCTCAATCGTCAATCTTCAGTCCTCAATACTCAATCCTCAATCCTCAATCTTCAATCGTCAATACTCATTCTTCAATCCTCAATCCTCAACCGTCGACCCTCAATTTTCATTCCTCAATCCTCAATCCTCAATCCTCAACCCTCATTCTTCAATCCTCAATACCCAATCCTCAATCTTCAATCCTCAATCCTCAATCCTCAATTCTCAATCCTCAATCCTCAGTCCTCAGTCCTCAAACCTCAATCCTCAACCCTCAGCACTCATCCTCAATACTGAATCCTCAATCCACAATCCTCAGTCCTCAGTCCTCAAACCTCAATCCTCAATCCTCTATCCCCAATCCTCAATCCTCAGTCATCAATCATCAATCCTCAATCTTCAATACTCAATCCTCACTCCTCAATCCTCAATCCTCATTCCTCAATCATCAATCCTTAATCTTCTATACTCAATCCTCAATCCTCAATCGTCAGTCTTCTATCCTCAATACTCAATCTTCAATCCTCAACACTCAATCCTCAATCCTCAATCCTCAATCCTCATTCTTCAATCCTCAATCCTCAATCGTCCGTCTTCTATCCTCAATACTCAATCTTCAATCCTAAATACTAAATCTTCAATCCTCAATCCTCAATCCTCAATCCTCAATCCTCAATCCTCATTCTACAATCCTCAATACTCAATCTTGAATCATCAATCGTCAACTCTCAATCATCAATCCTCAATCCTCAATCGTCACTCCTCAATCCCCAATCCTCAATCTTCAATCCTCAATCCTCAATCCTCAACACTCAATCCTCAATCCTCAATCCTCAATCCTCATTCTTCAATCCTCAATACCCAATCCTCAATCTTCAATCCTCAATCCTCAATCCTCAATCCTCATTCTTCAATCCACAATACCCAATACTCAATCTTCAATCCTCAATCATCAATCCTCATTTCTCAATGCTCTATCCTCAGTCCTCAGTCCTCAAACCTCGATCCTGAACCGTCAGCCCCCATCCTCAATCCTCAATCCTCAATCTTCAATCCTCAATCCTCAATACTCAATACTCAATCTTCAATCCTCAATCCTTAGTCCTCAAACTTCAATTCTGAATCCTCAATCCTGAATCCTCAATCTTCAGACCTCAGTCCTCAACAATCTGTTGTCAATCCTCAATCCTCAATAGAATATCCTCAATTCAACGTTTTCAATACTCAATCCTCAATCCTCAATCCTCAACCCTCAACCCTCATTCTTCAATCCTCAATACCCAATCCTCAATCTTCGGTCCTCAATCCTCAATCCCCAATTCTCAATCCTCTGTCCTCAAACCTCAATCCTCAACCCTCAGCCCTCATCGTCAATCCTCAATCCTGAATCCTCAACCTTCAGACCTCAGTCCTCAACAATCTGTTGTCAATCCTCAATCCTCAATAGAATATCCTCAATTCAAAGTTTTCAATAGTCAATACTCAATCTGCAATCTTCAAACCTCTATCCACAAACATCAATTCTCATCACTCAACACTCAATCCTCAGTCCTCAATCATCAATCCTCAATCTTCAATACTCAATCCTCAATCCTCAATCCTCAATCCTCATTCCTCAACCATCAGTCCTCAATCTTCAACACTCAATCCTCAATCCTCAATCGTCAGTCTTCTATCCTCAGTACTCAATCTTCAATCCTCAACAATCAATCCTCTATCCTCAATCCCCAATCCTCATTCTTCAATCCTCAATACCCAATCCTCAATCTTCAATCCTCAATCCTCAATCCTCAGTCCTCAATCCTCAATCCTCAATCGTCAGTCTTCAATCCTCAATACTCAATCTCCAATCCTCAATCCTCAAACCTCAATCCTCAATCCTCATTCTTCGATCATCAATACCCAATACTCAATCTTCAATCCTCAATCCTCAATCTTCATTTCTCAATGCTCTATCCTCAGTCCTCAGCCCTCAAACCTCAATCCTGAACCGTCAGCCCCCATCCTCAATCGTCAATACTCAATGTTCAATCCTCAATCCTCAATCCTCAATACTCAATCTTCAATCCTCAATCCTTAGTCCTCAAATCTCAATTCTGAATCCAAAATCCTGAATCCTCAATCTTCAGACCTCAGTCCTCAACAACCTGTTGTCAATCCTCAATCATCAATAGAATATCCTCTATTCAAAGTTTTCAATACTCAATACTCAATCTGCAATCTTCAAACCTCTATCCACAAACATCAATTCTCATCACTCAACACTCAACACTCAGTCCTCAATGTTCAATCCTCAATCCTCAATTCCCAATCTTCAATCCTCAATACTGAATCTTCAATTCTCAATCCTCAATCCACAATCGTCAGCCCTCAAACCTCAATTCTGAATCCTCAATCCTGAGTCCTCAATCTTCGGCCCTCAGTCCTCAACAATCAATTGTCAATCCTCAATCCTCAATAGAATACCCTCAATTCACAGCTTTCAATACTCAATACTCAAACTGCAATCTTCAAACCTCTATCCACAAACATCAATACTCATCACTCAACCCTCAACACTCAGTCCTCAACATTCAATCCTCAATCCTCAATCCTCAACCTCAATCGTCAATCTTCAATCCTCAATACGCAATCTTCAATCCTCAATCCTCAATACTCAATCCTCAATCCTCATTCTTCAATCCTCAGTACCCAAACCTGAATCTTCAGTCCTCAATCCTCAATCCTCAATTCTCAATCCTCTATCTTCAATCCTAATTACTAAATCTTCAATCCTCAATCCTCAATCCTCATTCTACAATCCTCAATGCTCAAGCTTGAATCATCAATCGTCAACTCTTAATCCTCAATCCTCAATCCTCAATCGTCACTCCTCAATCACCAATCCTCAATCTTCAATCCTCAATCCTCAATCCTCAATCCTCAATCCTCAATCCTCAATCCTCAATCCTCAATCCTCAATCATCAATCCTCAATCTTCAATACTCAATACTCAATCTTCAATCCTCTATCCTCAATCCTCAATCGTCAATCTTCAGTCCTCAATACTCAATCCTCAATCCTCAATCTTCAATCGTCAATACTCATTCTTCAATCCTCAATCCTCAACCCTCAACCCTCAATTTTCATTCCTCAATCCTCAATCCTCAATGCTCAATCCTCATTCTTCAATCCTCAATACCCAATCCTCAATCCTCAATCCTCTATCCTCAATCCTCAACCCTCAGACCTCATTATCAGTTCTCAATTCTCAATCCTCAATCCTCAGTACTCAATCCTCAGTCCTCAATGATCAATCCTCAATCCTCAATCTTCAATCCTCAATACTCAATCTTCAATCCTCAATCCTCAATCCTCAATCGTCAATCTTCAGTCCTCAATACTCAATCCTCAATCCTCAATCTTCAATCGTCAATACTCATTCTTCAATCCTCAATCCTCAACCCTCAGCCCTCAATTTTCATTCCTCAATCCTCAATCCTCAATCCTCAATCTTCATTCTTCAATCCTCAATACCCAATCCTCAATCTTCAATCCTCAATCCTCAATCCTCAATTCTCAATCCTCAATTCTCAGTCCTCAGTTCTCAAACCTCAATCCTCAACCCTCAGCACTCGTCGTCAATCCCCAATCCTCAATCCTCAATCCTCAATCTTCAATCCTCAATACTCAATCCTCAATCTTCAATCCACAATCCTCAATCCTCAATCCTCAGTCCTCAAACCCCAATCTTCAATCCTCAATACTCAATCCTCAATCTTCAGTCCTCTAGCCTCAATCCTCAATCCTCAGTCCTCAATCCTCATTCGTCAGTCTTCAATCCTCAATACTCACTCTTCAATCCTCAATCCTCAATCCACAAAACTCAATCCTCATTCTTCAATCCCCAATACCCAATCGTCAATCTTCAATCCTCAAACCTCAATCCTCAACCCTCAGGCCTCATCCTCAATCCTCAATCCTCAGTCTTCAATCCTCAATCCTCAATCCTCAATCCTCAATCCCCAATCCTCAATCCTCAATCCTCAATCTTCAATCCTCAATACTCAATCTTCAATCCTCAATCCTTAATCCTCAATCTTCAATCCTCAATCCGCAATCCTTAATCCTCAATCCTCATTCCTCAAACCTCAATTCACAACCCTCAGTCCTCATCCTCAATACTCAATTCTCAATCCTCAATTCTCAATCCTCAATCTTCAATCCTCAATAATCAATTTTCAATCCTCAATCCTCAATACTCAGACATCAATCCTCATTCTTCAATACTCAATCCTCAATCCTCAATCCTCTATCCTCAATCCTCAACCCTCAGTCCGCATTATCAGTTCTCAATTCTCAATCCTCAATCCTCAGTCCTCAATCCTCAGTCCTCAATGATCAATCCTCAATCCTCAATCTTCAATCCTCAATACTCAATCTTCAATCCTCAATCCTCAATCCTGAATCGTCAATCTTCAGTCCTCAATACTCAATCTTCAATCCTCAGTCCTCAATCCTCAATCCTCAATCATCAATCCTCAATCTTCAATCCTCAATACTCAATCTTCAATGCCCAATCCTCAATCCTCAATCCTCAATCCTCAATGTTCAATCCTCAATACTCAATCTTCAATCCTCAATCCTCAATCCTCAATCCTCAATCCTCAATCCTCAATTCTCAATCCTCAATCCTCAGTCCTCTGTCCTCAAACCTCAATCCTCAACCGCCAGCCCTCATCCTCCATCCTCAATTCTCAATCCTCAATCCTCAATCTTCAATCCTCAATACTCAATCTTCAATCCTCTATCCTCAATCCTCAACCCTCAGTCCGCATTATCAGTTCTCAATTCTCAATCCTCAATCCTCAGTCCTCAATGATCAATCCTCAATCCTCAATCTTCAATCCTCAATACTCAATCTTCAATCCTCAATCCTCAATCCTGAATCGTCAATCTTCAGTCCTCAATACTCAATCTTCAATCCTCAGTCCTCAATCCTCAATCCTCAATCATCAATCCTCAATCTTCAATCCTCAATACTCAATCTTCAATGCCCAATCCTCAATCCTCAATCCCCAATCCTCATTCTTCAATCCTCAATACCCAATCCTCAATCTTCAATCCTCAATCCTCAATCCTCAGTCCTCAATCCTCAATCCTCAATCGTCAGTCTTCAATCCTCAATACTCAATCTCCAATCCTCAATCCTCAAACCTCAATCCTCAATCCTCATTCTTCGATCATCAATACCCAATACTCAATCTTCAATCCTCAATCCTCAATCTTCATTTCTCAATGCTCTATCCTCAGTCCTCAGCCCTCAAACCTCAATCCTGAACCGTCAGCCCCCATCCTCAATCGTCAATACTCAATGTTCAATCCTCAATCCTCAATCCTCAATACTCAATCTTCAATCCTCAATCCTTAGTCCTCAAATCTCAATTCTGAATCCAAAATCCTGAATCCTCAATCTTCAGACCTCAGTCCTCAACAACCTGTTGTCAATCCTCAATCATCAATAGAATATCCTCTATTCAAAGTTTTCAATACTCAATACTCAATCTGCAATCTTCAAACCTCTATCCACAAACATCAATTCTCATCACTCAACACTCAACACTCAGTCCTCAATGTTCAATCCTCAATCCTCAATTCCCAATCTTCAATCCTCAATACTGAATCTTCAATTCTCAATCCTCAATCCACAATCGTCAGCCCTCAAACCTCAATTCTGAATCCTCAATCCTGAGTCCTCAATCTTCGGCCCTCAGTCCTCAACAATCAATTGTCAATCCTCAATCCTCAATAGAATACCCTCAATTCACAGCTTTCAATACTCAATACTCAAACTGCAATCTTCAAACCTCTATCCACAAACATCAATACTCATCACTCAACCCTCAACACTCAGTCCTCAACATTCAATCCTCAATCCTCAATCCTCAACCTCAATCGTCAATCTTCAATCCTCAATACGCAATCTTCAATCCTCAATCCTCAATACTCAATCCTCAATCCTCATTCTTCAATCCTCAGTACCCAAACCTGAATCTTCAGTCCTCAATCCTCAATCCTCAATTCTCAATCCTCTATCTTCAATCCTAATTACTAAATCTTCAATCCTCAATCCTCAATCCTCATTCTACAATCCTCAATGCTCAAGCTTGAATCATCAATCGTCAACTCTTAATCCTCAATCCTCAATCCTCAATCGTCACTCCTCAATCACCAATCCTCAATCTTCAATCCTCAATCCTCAATCCTCAATCCTCAATCCTCAATCCTCAATCCTCAATCCTCAATCCTCAATCATCAATCCTCAATCTTCAATACTCAATACTCAATCTTCAATCCTCTATCCTCAATCCTCAATCGTCAATCTTCAGTCCTCAATACTCAATCCTCAATCCTCAATCTTCAATCGTCAATACTCATTCTTCAATCCTCAATCCTCAACCCTCAACCCTCAATTTTCATTCCTCAATCCTCAATCCTCAATGCTCAATCCTCATTCTTCAATCCTCAATACCCAATCCTCAATCCTCAATCCTCTATCCTCAATCCTCAACCCTCAGACCTCATTATCAGTTCTCAATTCTCAATCCTCAATCCTCAGTACTCAATCCTCAGTCCTCAATGATCAATCCTCAATCCTCAATCTTCAATCCTCAATACTCAATCTTCAATCCTCAATCCTCAATCCTCAATCGTCAATCTTCAGTCCTCAATACTCAATCCTCAATCCTCAATCTTCAATCGTCAATACTCATTCTTCAATCCTCAATCCTCAACCCTCAGCCCTCAATTTTCATTCCTCAATCCTCAATCCTCAATCCTCAATCTTCATTCTTCAATCCTCAATACCCAATCCTCAATCTTCAATCCTCAATCCTCAATCCTCAATTCTCAATCCTCAATTCTCAGTCCTCAGTTCTCAAACCTCAATCCTCAACCCTCAGCACTCGTCGTCAATCCCCAATCCTCAATCCTCAATCCTCAATCTTCAATCCTCAATACTCAATCCTCAATCTTCAATCCACAATCCTCAATCCTCAATCCTCAGTCCTCAAACCCCAATCTTCAATCCTCAATACTCAATCCTCAATCTTCAGTCCTCTAGCCTCAATCCTCAATCCTCAGTCCTCAATCCTCATTCGTCAGTCTTCAATCCTCAATACTCACTCTTCAATCCTCAATCCTCAATCCACAAAACTCAATCCTCATTCTTCAATCCCCAATACCCAATCGTCAATCTTCAATCCTCAAACCTCAATCCTCAACCCTCAGGCCTCATCCTCAATCCTCAATCCTCAGTCTTCAATCCTCAATCCTCAATCCTCAATCCTCAATCCCCAATCCTCAATCCTCAATCCTCAATCTTCAATCCTCAATACTCAATCTTCAATCCTCAATCCTTAATCCTCAATCTTCAATCCTCAATCCGCAATCCTTAATCCTCAATCCTCATTCCTCAAACCTCAATTCACAACCCTCAGTCCTCATCCTCAATACTCAATTCTCAATCCTCAATTCTCAATCCTCAATCTTCAATCCTCAATAATCAATTTTCAATCCTCAATCCTCAATACTCAGACATCAATCCTCATTCTTCAATACTCAATCCTCAATCCTCAATCCTCTATCCTCAATCCTCAACCCTCAGTCCGCATTATCAGTTCTCAATTCTCAATCCTCAATCCTCAGTCCTCAATCCTCAGTCCTCAATGATCAATCCTCAATCCTCAATCTTCAATCCTCAATACTCAATCTTCAATCCTCAATCCTCAATCCTGAATCGTCAATCTTCAGTCCTCAATACTCAATCTTCAATCCTCAGTCCTCAATCCTCAATCCTCAATCATCAATCCTCAATCTTCAATCCTCAATACTCAATCTTCAATGCCCAATCCTCAATCCTCAATCCTCAATCCTCAATGTTCAATCCTCAATACTCAATCTTCAATCCTCAATCCTCAATCCTCAATCCTCAATCCTCAATCCTCAATTCTCAATCCTCAATCCTCAGTCCTCTGTCCTCAAACCTCAATCCTCAACCGCCAGCCCTCATCCTCCATCCTCAATTCTCAATCCTCAATCCTCAATCTTCAATCCTCAATACTCAATCTTCAATCCTCTATCCTCAATCCTCAACCCTCAGTCCGCATTATCAGTTCTCAATTCTCAATCCTCAATCCTCAGTCCTCAATGATCAATCCTCAATCCTCAATCTTCAATCCTCAATACTCAATCTTCAATCCTCAATCCTCAATCCTGAATCGTCAATCTTCAGTCCTCAATACTCAATCTTCAATCCTCAGTCCTCAATCCTCAATCCTCAATCATCAATCCTCAATCTTCAATCCTCAATACTCAATCTTCAATGCCCAATCCTCAATCCTCAATCCTCAATCCTCAATGTTCAATCCTCAATACTCAATCTTCAATCCTCAATCCTCAATCCTCAATCCTCAATCCTCAATCCTCAATTCTCAATCCTCAATCCTCAGTCCTCTGTCCTCAAACCTCAATCCTCAACCGCCAGCCCTCATCCTCCATCCTCAATTCTCAATCCTCAATCCTCAATCTTCAATCCTCAATACTCAATCTTCAATCCTCAATCCTCAATCCTCAATCCTCAGGCATCAATACTCAATCTTCAATCCTCAATCCTCAATCCTCCATCCTCAATCCTCAATCCTCAATACTCAACCTTCAATACCCAATCCTCAATCCTCAATCCTCAATCCTCCATCCTCAATCCTCAATCCTCAATACTCAACCTTCAATACCCAATCCTCAATCCTCAATCCTCAATCCTCAATGTTCAATCCTCAATACTCAATCTTCAATCCTCAATCCTCAATCCTCAATCCTCAATCCTCAATCCTCAATCATCAATCCTCAATCCTCAGTCCTCAGTCCTCAAACCTCAACCCTCAACCCTCAGCCCTCATTCTCCATCCTCAATTCTCAATCCTCAAACCTCAATCTTCAATCCTCAATACTCAATCTTCAATCCTCAATCCTCAATCCTCAGTCCTCAGGCATCAATACTCAATCTTCAATCCTCAATCCTCATTCCTCCATCCTCAATCCTCAATCCACAATCTTCGACCCTCAATCCTCAATCCTCAATCCTCAATCCTCAATCTTCAATCCTCAATAGTCAATACTCAATAGACCATCCTGAATTCCCATGGTTCAATACTCAGTCCACAATATTCAATAATCAAATCTCAGTCCTCAAACTTCAATTCTCAACACTCAATCCTCAACACTCAGTCCTCCCTCTTCAACCCTACATCCTCAACACTCAATCCTCAAGCGTCAATCCTCAATCCTCAATCCTCAACTCTTAATCCTCAGTCCTCGAACCTCAATTCCGGATCCTCAATCCTGAATCCTCAATCTTCAGCCCTCAGTCCTCAAAAATCAATTGTCTATCATCAATCCTCAATAGAATATCCTCAATTCAAAGTTTTCAATACTCAATCCCCATTCTTCAATCTTCAAATCTCAATCCACTAACATCAATTCTCATCACTCAACCATCAACACTCAGTCCTCAATCTTCAATCCTCAATCCTCAATCCTCAATCTTCAATCCTCAATACTGAATCTTCAATCCTCAATCCTCAATCCTCAATCCTCAGCCATCAGTCCTCAAACCACAATGCTCAATCCTCAATCCCAAATCCTCAATCCTCAATCCTGAATCATCAATCCTCAATCTTCAATACTCATTCCTCAATCCTCAACCCTCAGTCCTCATCCTCAATTCTCAATTCTCAATCCCCAATCCTCAATTCTCAATCTTCAATCCTCAATAATCAGTCTCCAATCCTAGATCCTCAATCCTCAACCCTCAATCCCCAATCTTCAATCCTCAATAATCAATCTCAAATCCTAGATCCTCAATCCTCAATCCTCAACCCTCAATCCTCAATCCTCAATCCTCATTCTTCAATCCTCAATACACAATCCTCAATCCTCAATCCTCAGTCCTCAAACCTCAATTCTGAATCCAAAATCCTGAATCCTCAATCTTCAGACCTCAGTCCTCAACAACCTGTTGTCAATCCTCAATCATCAATAGAATATCCTCTATTCAAAGTTTTCAATACTCAATACTCAATCTGCAATCTTCAAACCTCTATCCACAAACATCAATTCTCATCACTCAACACTCAACACTCAGTCCTCAATGTTCAATCCTCAATCCTCAATTCCCAATCTTCAATCCTCAATACTGAATCTTCAATTCTCAATCCTCAATCCACAATCGTCAGCCCTCAAACCTCAATTCTGAATCCTCAATCCTGAGTCCTCAATCTTCGGCCCTCAGTCCTCAACAATCAATTGTCAATCCTCAATCCTCAATAGAATACCCTCAATTCACAGCTTTCAATACTCAATACTCAAACTGCAATCTTCAAACCTCTATCCACAAACATCAATACTCATCACTCAACCCTCAACACTCAGTCCTCAACATTCAATCCTCAATCCTCAATCCTCAACCTCAATCGTCAATCTTCAATCCTCAATACGCAATCTTCAATCCTCAATCCTCAATACTCAATCCTCAATCCTCATTCTTCAATCCTCAGTACCCAAACCTGAATCTTCAGTCCTCAATCCTCAATCCTCAATTCTCAATCCTCTATCTTCAATCCTAAATACTAAATCTTCAATCCTCAATCCTCAATCCTCATTCTACAATCCTCAATACTCAATCTTGAATCATCAATCGTCAACTCTTAATCCTCAATCCTCAATCCTCAATCGTCACTCCTCAATCACCAATCCTCAATCTTCAATCCTCAATCCTCAATCCTCAATCCTCAATCCTCAATCCTCAATCCTCAATCCTCAATCATCAATCCTCAATCTTCAATACTCAATACTCAATCTTCAATCCTCTATCCTCAATCCTCAATCGTCAATCTTCAGTCCTCAATACTCAATCCTCAATCCTCAATCTTCAATCGTCAATACTCATTCTTCAATCCTCAATCCTCAACCCTCAACCCTCAATTTTCATTCCTCAATCCTCAATCCTCAATGCTCAATCCTCATTCTTCAATCCTCAATACCCAATCCTCAATCCTCAATCCTCTATCCTCAATCCTCAACCCTCAGACCTCATTATCAGTTCTCAATTCTCAATCCTCAATCCTCAGTACTCAATCCTCAGTCCTCAATGATCAATCCTCAATCCTCAATCTTCAATCCTCAATACTCAATCTTCAATCCTCAATCCTCAATCCTCAATCGTCAATCTTCAGTCCTCAATACTCAATCCTCAATCCTCAATCTTCAATCGTCAATACTCATTCTTCAATCCTCAATCCTCAACCCTCAGCCCTCAATTTTCATTCCTCAATCCTCAATCCTCAATCCTCAATCTTCATTCTTCAATCCTCAATACCCAATCCTCAATCTTCAATCCTCAATCCTCAATCCTCAATTCTCAATCCTCAATTCTCAGTCCTCAGTTCTCAAACCTCAATCCTCAACCCTCAGCACTCGTCGTCAATCCCCAATCCTCAATCCTCAATCCTCAATCTTCAATCCTCAATACTCAATCCTCAATCTTCAATCCACAATCCTCAATCCTCAATCCTCAGTCCTCAAACCCCAATCTTCAATCCTCAATACTCAATCCTCAATCTTCAGTCCTCTAGCCTCAATCCTCAATCCTCAGTCCTCAATCCTCATTCGTCAGTCTTCAATCCTCAATACTCACTCTTCAATCCTCAATCCTCAATCCACAAAACTCAATCCTCATTCTTCAATCCCCAATACCCAATCGTCAATCTTCAATCCTCAAACCTCAATCCTCAACCCTCAGGCCTCATCCTCAATCCTCAATCCTCAGTCTTCAATCCTCAATCCTCAATCCTCAATCCTCAATCCCCAATCCTCAATCCTCAATCCTCAATCTTCAATCCTCAATACTCAATCTTCAATCCTCAATCCTTAATCCTCAATCTTCAATCCTCAATCCGCAATCCTTAATCCTCAATCCTCATTCCTCAAACCTCAATTCACAACCCTCAGTCCTCATCCTCAATACTCAATTCTCAATCCTCAATTCTCAATCCTCAATCTTCAATCCTCAATAATCAATTTTCAATCCTCAATCCTCAATACTCAGACATCAATCCTCATTCTTCAATACTCAATCCTCAATCCTCAATCCTCTATCCTCAATCCTCAATCCACAATCTTCGACCCTCAATCCTCAATCCTCAATCCTCAATCCTCAATCTTCAATCCTCAATACTCAATCTTCAATCCTCAGTCCTCAATCCTCAATCCTCAATCATCAATCCTCAATCCTCAGTCCTCTGTCCTCAAACCTCAATCCTCAACCGCCAGCCCTCATCCTCCATCCTCAATTCTCAATCCTCAATCCTCAATCTTCAATCCTCAATACTCAATCTTCAATCCTCAATCCTCAATCCTCAATCCTCAGGCATCAATACTCAATCTTCAATCCTCAATCCTCAATCCTCCATCCTCAATCCTCAATCCTCAATACTCAACCTTCAATACCCAATCCTCAATCCTCAATCCTCAATCCTCCATCCTCAATCCTCAATCCTCAATACTCAACCTTCAATACCCAATCCTCAATCCTCAATCCTCAATCCTCAATGTTCAATCCTCAATACTCAATCTTCAATCCTCAATCCTCAATCCTCAATCCTCAATCCTCAATCCTCAATCATCAATCCTCAATCCTCAGTCCTCAGTCCTCAAACCTCAACCCTCAACCCTCAGCCCTCATTCTCCATCCTCAATTCTCAATCCTCAAACCTCAATCTTCAATCCTCAATACTCAATCTTCAATCCTCAATCCTCAATCCTCAGTCCTCAGGCATCAATACTCAATCTTCAATCCTCAATCCTCATTCCTCCATCCTCAATCCTCAATCCACAATCTTCGACCCTCAATCCTCAATCCTCAATCCTCAATCCTCAATCTTCAATCCTCAATAGTCAATACTCAATAGACCATCCTGAATTCCCATGGTTCAATACTCAGTCCACAATATTCAATAATCAAATCTCAGTCCTCAAACTTCAATTCTCAACACTCAATCCTCAACACTCAGTCCTCCCTCTTCAACCCTACATCCTCAACACTAAATCCTCAAGCGTCAATCCTCAATCCTCAATCCTCAACTCTTAATCCTCAGTCCTCGAACCTCAATTCCGGATCCTCAATCCTGAATCCTCAATCTTCAGCCCTCAGTCCTCAAAAATCAATTGTCTATCATCAATCCTCAATAGAATATCCTCAATTCAAAGTTTTCAATACTCAATCCCCATTCTTCAATCTTCAAATCTCAATCCACTAACATCAATTCTCATCACTCAACCATCAACACTCAGTCCTCAATCTTCAATCCTCAATCCTCAATCCTCAATCTTCAATCCTCAATACTGAATCTTCAATCCTCAATCCTCAATCCTCAATCCTCAGCCATCAGTCCTCAAACCACAATGCTCAATCCTCAATCCCAAATCCTCAATCCTCAATCCTGAATCATCAATCCTCAATCTTCAATACTCATTCCTCAATCCTCAACCCTCAGTCCTCATCCTCAATTCTCAATTCTCAATCCCCAATCCTCAATTCTCAATCTTCAATCCTCAATAATCAGTCTCCAATCCTAGATCCTCAATCCTCAACCCTCAATCCCCAATCTTCAATCCTCAATAATCAATCTCAAATCCTAGATCCTCAATCCTCAATCCTCAACCCTCAATCCACAATCCTCAATCCTCATTCTTCAATCCTCAATACACAATCCTCAATCCTCAATCCTCAGTCCTCAAACCTCAATTCTGAATCCAAAATCCTGAATCCTCAATCTTCAGACCTCAGTCCTCAACAACCTGTTGTCAATCCTCAATCATCAATAGAATATCCTCTATTCAAAGTTTTCAATACTCAATACTCAATCTGCAATCTTCAAACCTCTATCCACAAACATCAATTCTCATCACTCAACACTCAACACTCAGTCCTCAATGTTCAATCCTCAATCCTCAATTCCCAATCTTCAATCCTCAATACTGAATCTTCAATTCTCAATCCTCAATCCACAATCGTCAGCCCTCAAACCTCAATTCTGAATCCTCAATCCTGAGTCCTCAATCTTCGGCCCTCAGACCTCAACAATCAATTGTCAATCCTCAATCCTCAATAGAATACCCTCAATTCACAGCTTTCAATACTCAATACTCAAACTGCAATCTTCAAACCTCTATCCACAAACATCAATACTCATCACTCAACCCTCAACACTCAGTCCTCAACATTCAATCCTCAATCCTCAATCCTCAACCTCAATCGTCAATCTTCAATCCTCAATACGCAATCTTCAATCCTCAATCCTCAATACTCAATCCTCAATCCTCATTCTTCAATCCTCAGTACCCAAACCTGAATCTTCAGTCCTCAATCCTCAATCCTCAATTCTCAATCCTCTATCTTCAATCCTAAATACTAAATCTTCAATCCTCAATCCTCAATCCTCATTCTACAATCCTCAATACTCAATCTTGAATCATCAATCGTCAACTCTTAATCCTCAATCCTCAATCCTCAATCGTCACTCCTCAATCACCAATCCTCAATCTTCAATCCTCAATCCTCAATCCTCAATCCTCAATCCTCAATCCTCAATCCTCAATCCTCAATCCTCAATCATCAATCCTCAATCTTCAATACTCAATACTCAATCTTCAATCCTCTATCCTCAATCCTCAATCGTCAATCTTCAGTCCTCAATACTCAATCCTCAATCCTCAATCTTCAATCGTCAATACTCATTCTTCAATCCTCAATCCTCAACCCTCAACCCTCAATTTTCATTCCTCAATCCTCAATCCTCAATGCTCAATCCTCATTCTTCAATCCTCAATACCCAATCCTCAATCCTCAATCCTCTATCCTCAATCCTCAACCCTCAGACCTCATTATCAGTTCTCAATTCTCAATCCTCAATCCTCAGTACTCAATCCTCAGTCCTCAATGATCAATCCTCAATCCTCAATCTTCAATCCTCAATACTCAATCTTCAATCCTCAATCCTCAATCCTCAATCGTCAATCTTCAGTCCTCAATACTCAATCCTCAATCCTCAATCTTCAATCGTCAATACTCATTCTTCAATCCTCAATCCTCAACCCTCAGCCCTCAATTTTCATTCCTCAATCCTCAATCCTCAATCCTCAATCTTCATTCTTCAATCCTCAATACCCAATCCTCAATCTTCAATCCTCAATCCTCAATCCTCAATTCTCAATCCTCAATTCTCAGTCCTCAGTTCTCAAACCTCAATCCTCAACCCTCAGCACTCGTCGTCAATCCCCAATCCTCAATCCTCAATCCTCAATCTTCAATCCTCAATACTCAATCCTCAATCTTCAATCCACAATCCTCAATCCTCAATCCTCAGTCCTCAAACCCCAATCTTCAATCCTCAATACTCAATCCTCAATCTTCAGTCCTCTAGCCTCAATCCTCAATCCTCAGTCCTCAATCCTCATTCGTCAGTCTTCAATCCTCAATACTCACTCTTCAATCCTCAATCCTCAATCCACAAAACTCAATCCTCATTCTTCAATCCCCAATACCCAATCGTCAATCTTCAATCCTCAAACCTCAATCCTCAACCCTCAGGCCTCATCCTCAATCCTCAATCCTCAGTCTTCAATCCTCAATCCTCAATCCTCAATCCTCAATCCCCAATCCTCAATCCTCAATCCTCAATCTTCAATCCTCAATACTCAATCTTCAATCCTCAATCCTTAATCCTCAATCTTCAATCTTCAATCCTCAATCCGCAATCCTTAATCCTCAATCCTCATTCCTCAAACCTCAATTCACAACCCTCAGTCCTCATCCTCAATACTCAATTCTCAATCCTCAATTCTCAATCCTCAATCTTCAATCCTCAATAATCAATTTTCAATCCTCAATCCTCAATACTCAGACATCAATCCTCATTCTTCAATACTCAATCCTCAATCCTCAATCCTCTATCCTCAATCCTCAACCCTCAGTCCGCATTATCAGTTCTCAATTCTCAATCCTCAATCCTCAGTCCTCAATCCTCAGTCCTCAATGATCAATCCTCAATCCTCAATCTTCAATCCTCAATACTCAATCTTCAATCCTCAATCCTCAATCCTGAATCGTCAATCTTCAGTCCTCAATACTCAATCTTCAATCCTCAGTCCTCAATCCTCAATCCTCAATCATCAATCCTCAATCTTCAATCCTCAATACTCAATCTTCAATGCCCAATCCTCAATCCTCAATCCTCAATCCTCAATGTTCAATCCTCAATACTCAATCTTCAATCCTCAATCCTCAATCCTCAATCCTCAATCCTCAATCCTCAATTCTCAATCCTCAATCCTCAGTCCTCTGTCCTCAAACCTCAATCCTCAACCGCCAGCCCTCATCCTCCATCCTCAATTCTCAATCCTCAATCCTCAATCTTCAATCCTCAATACTCAATCTTCAATCCTCTATCCTCAATCCTCAACCCTCAGTCCGCATTATCAGTTCTCAATTCTCAATCCTCAATCCTCAGTCCTCAATGATCAATCCTCAATCCTCAATCTTCAATCCTCAATACTCAATCTTCAATCCTCAATCCTCAATCCTGAATCGTCAATCTTCAGTCCTCAATACTCAATCTTCAATCCTCAGTCCTCAATCCTCAATCCTCAATCATCAATCCTCAATCTTCAATCCTCAATACTCAATCTTCAATGCCCAATCCTCAATCCTCAATCCTCAATCCTCAATGTTCAATCCTCAATACTCAATCTTCAATCCTCAATCCTCAATCCTCAATCCTCAATCCTCAATCCTCAATTCTCAATCCTCAATCCTCAGTCCTCTGTCCTCAAACCTCAATCCTCAACCGCCAGCCCTCATCCTCCATCCTCAATTCTCAATCCTCAATCCTCAATCTTCAATCCTCAATACTCAATCTTCAATCCTCAATCCTTAATCCTCAATCCTCAGGCATCAATACTCAATCTTCAATCCTCAATCCTCAATCCTCCATCCTCAATCCTCAATCCTCAATACTCAACCTTCAATACCCAATCCTCAATCCTCAATCCTCAATCCTCCATCCTCAATCCTCAATCCTCAATACTCAACCTTCAATACCCAATCCTCAATCCTCAATCCTCAATCCTCAATGTTCAATCCTCAATACTCAATCTTCAATCCTCAATCCTCAATCCTCAATCCTCAATCCTCAATCCTCAATCATCAATCCTCAATCCTCAGTCCTCAGTCCTCAAACCTCAACCCTCAACCCTCAGCCCTCATTCTCCATCCTCAATTCTCAATCCTCAAACCTCAATCTTCAATCCTCAATACTCAATCTTCAATCCTCAATCCTCAATCCTCAGTCCTCAGGCATCAATACTCAATCTTCAATCCTCAATCCTCATTCCTCCATCCTCAATCCTCAATCCACAATCTTCGACCCTCAATCCTCAATCCTCAATCCTCAATCCTCAATCTTCAATCCTCAATAGTCAATACTCAATAGACCATCCTGAATTCCCATGGTTCAATACTCAGTCCACAATATTCAATAATCAAATCTCAGTCCTCAAACTTCAATTCTCAACACTCAATCCTCAACACTCAGTCCTCCCTCTTCAACCCTACATCCTCAACACTCAATCCTCAAGCGTCAATCCTCAATCCTCAATCCTCAACCCTTAATCCTCAGTCCTCGAACCTCAATTCCGGATCCTCAATCCTGAATCCTCAATCTTCAGCCCTCAGTCCTCAAAAATCAATTGTCTATCATCAATCCTCAATAGAATATCCTCAATTCAAAGTTTTCAATACTCAATCCCCATTCTTCAATCTTCAAATCTCAATCCACTAACATCAATTCTCATCACTCAACCATCAACACTCAGTCCTCAATCTTCAATCCTCAATCCTCAATCCTCAATCTTCAATCCTCAATACTGAATCTTCAATCCTCAATCCTCAATCCTCAATCCTCAGCCATCAGTCCTCAAACCACAATGCTCAATCCTCAATCCCAAATCCTCAATCCTCAATCCTGAATCATCAATCCTCAATCTTCAATACTCATTCCTCAATCCTCAACCCTCAGTCCTCATCCTCAATTCTCAATTCTCAATCCCCAATCCTCAATTCTCAATCTTCAATCCTCAATAATCAGTCTCCAATCCTAGATCCTCAATCCTCAACCCTCAATCCCCAATCTTCAATCCTCAATAATCAATCTCAAATCCTAGATCCTCAATCCTCAATCCTCAACCCTCAATCCTCAATCCTCAATCCTCATTCTTCAATCCTCAATACACAATCCTCAATCCTCAATCCTCAGTCCTCAAACCTCAATCCTGAATCCTCAATTCTCAACCTTCAATCCTCAATTCTCAGTCCTCAGTACTCAACCATCAATCCTCTATTCTCAATACTCAAGAGAATATCCTGAATTCTCAGGATTCAACACACAAACAACAACCCTCATATCTCAGCCCTCATCCTCCATCCTCAATCCTCAATCCTCAATCCTCAATCCTCATTCCTCAACCATCAGTCCTCAATCTTCAACACTCAATCCTCAATCCTCAATCGTCAGTCTTCTATCCTCAGTACTCAATCTTCAATCCTCAACAATCAATCCTCTATCCTCAATCCCCAATCCTCATTCTTCAATCCTCAATACCCAATCCTCAATCTTCAATCCTCAATCCTCAATCCTCAGTCCTCAATCCTCAATCCTCAATCGTCAGTCTTCAATCCTCAATACTCAATCTCCAATCCTCAATCCTCAAACCTCAATCCTCAATCCTCATTCTTCGATCATCAATACCCAATACTCAATCTTCAATCCTCAATCCTCAATCTTCATTTCTCAATGCTCTATCCTCAGTCCTCAGCCCTCAAACCTCAATCCTGAACCGTCAGCCCCCATCCTCAATCGTCAATACTCAATGTTCAATCCTCAATCCTCAATCCTCAATACTCAATCTTCAATCCTCAATCCTTAGTCCTCAAACCTCAATTCTGAATCCAAAATCCTGAATCCTCAATCTTCAGACCTCAGTCCTCAACAACCTGTTGTCAATCCTCAATCATCAATAGAATATCCTCTATTCAAAGTTTTCAATACTCAATACTCAATCTGCAATCTTCAAACCTCTATCCACAAACATCAATTCTCATCACTCAACACTCAACACTCAGTCCTCAACATTCAATCCTCAATCCTCAATCCTCAACCTCAATCGTCAATCTTCAATCCTCAATACGCAATCTTCAATCCTCAATCCTCAATACTCAATCCTCAATCCTCATTCTTCAATCCTCAGTACCCAAACCTGAATCTTCAGTCCTCAATCCTCAATCCTCAATTCTCAATCCTCTATCTTCAATCCTAAATACTAAATCTTCAATCCTCAATCCTCAATCCTCATTCTACAATCCTCAATACTCAATCTTGAATCATCAATCGTCAACTCTCAATCCTCAATCCTCAATCCTCAATCGTCACTCCTCAATCACCAATCCTCAATCTTCAATCCTCAATCCTCAATCCTCAATCCTCAATCCTCAATCCTCAATCCTCAATCCTCAATCCTCAATCATCAATCCTCAATCTTCAATACTCAATACTCAATCTTCAATCCTCTATCCTCAATCCTCAATCGTCAATCTTCAGTCCTCAATACTCAATCCTCAATCCTCAATCTTCAATCGTCAATACTCATTCTTCAATCCTCAATCCTCAACCCTCAACCCTCAATTTTCATTCCTCAATCCTCAATCCTCAATGCTCAATCCTCATTCTTCAATCCTCAATACCCAATCCTCAATCCTCAATCCTCTATCCTCAATCCTCAACCCTCAGACCTCATTATCAGTTCTCAATTCTCAATCCTCAATCCTCAGTACTCAATCCTCAGTCCTCAATGATCAATCCTCAATCCTCAATCTTCAATCCTCAATACTCAATCTTCAATCCTCAATCCTCAATCCTCAATCGTCAATCTTCAGTCCTCAATACTCAATCCTCAATCCTCAATCTTCAATCGTCAATACTCATTCTTCAATCCTCAATCCTCAACCCTCAGCCCTCAATTTTCATTGCTCAATCCTCAATCCTCAATCCTCAATCTTCATTCTTCAATCCTCAATACCCAATCCTCAATCTTCAATCCTCAATCCTCAATCCTCAATTCTCAATCCTCAATTCTCAGTCCTCAGTTCTCAAACCTCAATCCTCAACCCTCAGCACTCGTCGTCAATCCCCAATCCTCAATCCTCAATCCTCAATCTTCAATCCTCAATACTCAATCCTCAATCTTCAATCCACAATCCTCAATCCTCAATCCTCAGTCCTCAATCCCCAATCTTCAATCCTCAATACTCAATCCTCAATCTTCAGTCCTCTAGCCTCAATCCTCAATCCTCAGTCCTCAATCCTCATTCGTCAGTCTTCAATCCTCAATACTCACTCTTCAATCCTCAATCCTCAATCCACAAAACTCAATCCTCATTCTTCAATCCCCAATACCCAATCGTCAATCTTCAATCCTCAAACCTCAATCCTCAACCCTCAGGCCTCATCCTCAATCCTCAATCCTCAGTCCTCTGTCCTCAAACCTCAATCCTCAACCGCCAGCCCTCATCCTCCATCCTCAATTCTCAATCCTCAATCCTCAATCTTCAATCCTCAATACTCAATCTTCAATCCTCAATCCTCAATCCTCAATCCTCAGGCATCAATACTCAATCTTCAATCCTCAATCCTCAATCCTCCATCCTCAATCCTCAATCCTCAATACTCAACCTTCAATACCCAATCCTCAATCCTCAATCCTCAATCCTCCATCCTCAATCCTCAATCCTCAATACTCAACCTTCAATACCCAATCCTCAATCCTCAATCCTCAATCCTCAATGTTCAATCCTCAATACTCAATCTTCAATCCTCAATCCTCAATCCTCAATCCTCAATCCTCAATCCTCAATCATCAATCCTCAATCCTCAGTCCTCAGTCCTCAAACCTCAACCCTCAACCCTCAGCCCTCATTCTCCATCCTCAATTCTCAATCCTCAAACCTCAATCTTCAATCCTCAATACTCAATCTTCAATCCTCAATCCTCAATCCTCAGTCCTCAGGCATCAATACTCAATCTTCAATCCTCAATCCTCATTCCTCCATCCTCAATCCTCAATCCACAATCTTCGACCCTCAATCCTCAATCCTCAATCCTCAATCCTCAATCTTCAATCCTCAATAGTCAATACTCAATAGACCATCCTGAATTCCCATGGTTCAATACTCAGTCCACAATATTCAATAATCAAATCTCAGTCCTCAAACTTCAATTCTCAACACTCAATCCTCAACACTCAGTCCTCCCTCTTCAACCCTACATCCTCAACACTCAATCCTCAAGCGTCAATCCTCAATCCTCAATCCTCAACCCTTAATCCTCAGTCCTCGAACCTCAATTCCGGATCCTCAATCCTGAATCCTCAATCTTCAGCCCTCAGTCCTCAAAAATCAATTGTCTATCATCAATCCTCAATAGAATATCCTCAATTCAAAGTTTTCAATACTCAATCCCCATTCTTCAATCTTCAAATCTCAATCCACTAACATCAATTCTCATCACTCAACCATCAACACTCAGTCCTCAATCTTCAATCCTCAATCCTCAATCCTCAATCTTCAATCCTCAATACTGAATCTTCAATCCTCAATCCTCAATCCTCAATCCTCAGCCATCAGTCCTCAAACCACAATGCTCAATCCTCAATCCCAAATCCTCAATCCTCAATCCTGAATCATCAATCCTCAATCTTCAATACTCATTCCTCAATCCTCAACCCTCAGTCCTCATCCTCAATTCTCAATTCTCAATCCCCAATCCTCAATTCTCAATCTTCAATCCTCAATAATCAGTCTCCAATCCTAGATCGTCAATCCTCAACCCTCAATCCCCAATCTTCAATCCTCAATAATCAATCTCAAATCCTAGATCCTCAATCCTCAATCCTCAACCCTCAATCCTCAATCCTCAATCCTCATTCTTCAATCCTCAATACACAATCCTCAATCCTCAATCCTCAGTCCTCAAACCTCAATCCTGAATCCTCAGTTCTCAACCTTCAATCCTCAATTCTCAGTCCTCAGTACTCAACCATCAATCCTCTATTCTCAATACTCAAGAGAATATCCTGAATTCTCAGGATTCAACACACAAACAACAACCCTCATATCTCAGCCCTCATCCTCCATCCTCAATCCTCAATCCTCAATCCTCAATCCTCATTCCTCAACCATCAGTCCTCAATCTTCAACACTCAATCCTCAATCCTCAATCGTCAGTCTTCTATCCTCAGTACTCAATCTTCAATCCTCAACAATCAATCCTCTATCCTCAATCCCCAATCCTCATTCTTCAATCCTCAATACCCAATCCTCAATCTTCAATCCTCAATCCTCAATCCTCAGTCCTCAATCCTCAATCCTCAATCGTCAGTCTTCAATCCTCAATACTCAATCTCCAATCCTCAATCCTCAAACCTCAATCCTCAATCCTCATTCTTCGATCATCAATACCCAATACTCAATCTTCAATCCTCAATCCTCAATCTTCATTTCTCAATGCTCTATCCTCAGTCCTCAGCCCTCAAACCTCAATCCTGAACCGTCAGCCCCCATCCTCAATCGTCAATACTCAATGTTCAATCCTCAATCCTCAATCCTCAATACTCAATCTTCAATCCTCAATCCTTAGTCCTCAAACCTCAATTCTGAATCCAAAATCCTGAATCCTCAATCTTCAGACCTCAGTCCTCAACAACCTGTTGTCAATCCTCAATCATCAATAGAATATCCTCTATTCAAAGTTTTCAATACTCAATACTCAATCTGCAATCTTCAAACCTCTATCCACAAACATCAATTCTCATCACTCAACACTCAACACTCAGTCCTCAACATTCAATCCTCAATCCTCAATCCTCAACCTCAATCGTCAATCTTCAATCCTCAATACGCAATCTTCAATCCTCAATCCTCAATACTCAATCCTCAATCCTCATTCTTCAATCCTCAGTACCCAAACCTGAATCTTCAGTCCTCAATCCTCAATCCTCAATTCTCAATCCTCTATCTTCAATCCTAAATACTAAATCTTCAATCCTCAATCCTCAATCCTCATTCTACAATCCTCAATACTCAATCTTGAATCATCAATCGTCAACTCTCAATCCTCAATCCTCAATCCTCAATCGTCACTCCTCAATCACCAATCCTCAATCTTCAATCCTCAATCCTCAATCCTCAATCCTCAATCCTCAATCCTCAATCCTCAATCCTCAATCCTCAATCATCAATCCTCAATCTTCAATACTCAATACTCAATCTTCAATCCTCTATCCTCAATCCTCAATCGTCAATCTTCAGTCCTCAATACTCAATCCTCAATCCTCAATCTTCAATCGTCAATACTCATTCTTCAATCCTCAATCCTCAACCCTCAACCCTCAATTTTCATTCCTCAATCCTCAATCCTCAATGCTCAATCCTCATTCTTCAATCCTCAATACCCAATCCTCAATCCTCAATCCTCTATCCTCAATCCTCAACCCTCAGACCTCATTATCAGTTCTCAATTCTCAATCCTCAATCCTCAGTACTCAATCCTCAGTCCTCAATGATCAATCCTCAATCCTCAATCTTCAATCCTCAATACTCAATCTTCAATCCTCAATCCTCAATCCTCAATCGTCAATCTTCAGTCCTCAATACTCAATCCTCAATCCTCAATCTTCAATCGTCAATACTCATTCTTCAATCCTCAATCCTCAACCCTCAGCCCTCAATTTTCATTGCTCAATCCTCAATCCTCAATCCTCAATCTTCATTCTTCAATCCTCAATACCCAATCCTCAATCTTCAATCCTCAATCCTCAATCCTCAATTCTCAATCCTCAATTCTCAGTCCTCAGTTCTCAAACCTCAATCCTCAACCCTCAGCACTCGTCGTCAATCCCCAATCCTCAATCCTCAATCCTCAATCTTCAATCCTCAATACTCAATCCTCAATCTTCAATCCACAATCCTCAATCCTCAATCCTCAGTCCTCAATCCCCAATCTTCAATCCTCAATACTCAATCCTCAATCTTCAGTCCTCTAGCCTCAATCCTCAATCCTCAGTCCTCAATCCTCATTCGTCAGTCTTCAATCCTCAATACTCACTCTTCAATCCTCAATCCTCAATCCACAAAACTCAATCCTCATTCTTCAATCCCCAATACCCAATCGTCAATCTTCAATCCTCAAACCTCAATCCTCAACCCTCAGGCCTCATCCTCAATCCTCAATCCTCAGTCTTCAATCCTCAATCCTCAATCCTCAATCCTCAATCCCCAATCCTCAATCCTCAATCCTCAATCTTCAATCCTCAATACTCAATCTTCAATCCTCAATCCTTAATCCTCAATCTTCAATCCTCAATCCGCAATCCTTAATCCTCAATCCTCATTCCTCAAACCTCAATTCACAACCCTCAGTCCTCATCCTCAATACTCAATTCTCAATCCTCAATTCTCAATCCTCAATCTTCAATCCTCAATAATCAATTTTCAATCCTCAATCCTCAATACTCAGACATCAATCCTCATTCTTCAATACTCAATCCTCAATCCTCAATCCTCTATCCTCAATCCTCAACCCTCAGTCCGCATTATCAGTTCTCAATTCTCAATCCTCAATCCTCAGTCCTCAATCCTCAGTCCTCAATGATCAATCCTCAATCCTCAATCTTCAATCCTCAATACTCAATCTTCAATCCTCAATCCTCAATCCTGAATCGTCAATCTTCAGTCCTCAATACTCAATCTTCAATCCTCAGTCCTCAATCCTCAATCCTCAATCATCAATCCTCAATCTTCAATCCTCAATACTCAATCTTCAATGCCCAATCCTCAATCCTCAATCCTCAATCCTCAATGTTCAATCCTCAATACTCAATCTTCAATCCTCAATCATCAATCCTCAATCCTCAATCCTCAATCCTCAATTCTCAATCCTCAAACCTCAGTCCTCTGTCCTCAAACCTCAATCCTCAACCGCCAGCCCTCATCCTCCATCCTCAATTCTCAATCCTCAATCCTCAATCTTCAATCCTCAATACTCAATCTTCAATCCTCAATCCTCAATCCTCAATCCTCAGGCATCAATACTCAATCTTCAATCCTCAATCCTCAATCCTCCATCCTCAATCCTCAATCCTCAATACTCAACCTTCAATACCCAATCCTCAATCCTCAATCCTCAATCCTCCATCCTCAATCCTCAATCCTCAATACTCAACCTTCAATACCCAATCCTCAATCCTCAATCCTCAATCCTCAATGTTCAATCCTCAATACTCAATCTTCAATCCTCAATCCTCAATCCTCAATCCTCAATCCTCAATCCTCAATCATCAATCCTCAATCCTCAGTCCTCAGTCCTCAAACCTCAACCCTCAACCCTCAGCCCTCATTCTCCATCCTCAATTCTCAATCCTCAAACCTCAATCTTCAATCCTCAGTACTCAATCTTCAATCCTCAATCCTCAATCCTCAGTCCTCAGGCATCAATACTCAATCTTCAATCCTCAATCCTCATTCCTCCATCCTCAATCCTCAATCCACAATCTTCGACCCTCAATCCTCAATCCTCAATCCTCAATCCTCAATCTTCAATCCTCAATAGTCAATACTCAATAGACCATCCTGAATTCCCATGGTTCAATACTCAGTCCACAATATTCAATAATCAAATCTCAGTCCTCAAACTTCAATTCTCAACACTCAATCCTCAACACTCAGTCCTCCCTCTTCAACCCTACATCCTCAACACTCAATCCTCAAGCGTCAATCCTCAATCCTCAATCCTCAACTCTTAATCCTCAGTCCTCGAACCTCAATTCCGGATCCTCAATCCTGAATCCTCAATCTTCAGCCCTCAGTCCTCAAAAATCAATTGTCTATCATCAATCCTCAATAGAATATCCTCAATTCAAAGTTTTCAATACTCAATCCCCATTCTTCAATCTTCAAATCTCAATCCACTAACATCAATTCTCATCACTCAACCATCAACACTCAGTCCTCAATCTTCAATCCTCAATCCTCAATCCTCAATCTTCAATCCTCAATACTGAATCTTCAATCCTCAATCCTCAATCCTCAATCCTCAGCCATCAGTCCTCAAACCACAATGCTCAATCCTCAATCCCAAATCCTCAATCCTCAATCCTGAATCATCAATCCTCAATCTTCAATACTCATTCCTCAATCCTCAACCCTCAGTCCTCATCCTCAATTCTCAATTCTCAATCCCCAATCCTCAATTCTCAATCTTCAATCCTCAATAATCAGTCTCCAATCCTAGATCCTCAATCCTCAACCCTCAATCCCCAATCTTCAATCCTCAATAATCAATCTCAAATCCTAGATCCTCAATCCTCAATCCTCAACCCTCAATCCTCAATCCTCAATCCTCATTCTTCAATCCTCAATACACAATCCTCAATCCTCAATCCTCAGTCCTCAAACCTCAATCCTGAATCCTCAATTCTCAACCTTCAATCCTCAATTCTCAGTCCTCAGTACTCAACCATCAATCCTCTATTCTCAATACTCAAGAGAATATCCTGAATTCTCAGGATTCAACACACAAACAACAACCCTCATATCTCAGCCCTCATCCTCCATCCTCAATCCTCAATCCTCAATCCTCAATCCTCATTCCTCAATCATCAGTCCTCAATCTTCAACACTCAATCCTCAATTGTCAATCGTCAGTCTTCTATCCTCAGTACTCAATCTTCAATCCTCAACACTCAATCCTCTATCCTCAATCCTCAATCCTCATCCTTCAATCCTCAATACCCAATCCTCAACCTTCAATCCTCAATCCTCAATCCACAGTCCTCAATCCTCAATCCTCATTTGTCAGTCTTCAATCCTCAATACTCAATCTTCAATCCTCAATCCTCAAACCTCAATCCTCAATCCTCATTCTTCGATCCTCAATACCCAATACTCAATCTTCAATCCTCAATCCTCAATCCTCATTTCTCAATGCTCTATCCTCAGTCCTCAGTCCTCAAACCTCAATCCTGAACCGTCAGCCCCCATCCTCAATCGTCAATACTCAATCTTCAATCCTCAGTCCTCAATCCTCAATACTCAATCTTCAATCCTCAGTCCTTAGTCCTCAAACCTCAATTCTGAGTCCAAAATCCTGAATCATCAATCTTCAGACCTCAGTCCTCAACAATCTGTTGTCAATCCTCAATACCCAATCCTCAATCTTCAATCCTCAATCCTCAATCCCCAATTCTCAATCCTCAATCCTCAGTCCTCAGTCCTCAAACCTCAATCCTCAACCCTCAGCCCTCATCGTCAATCCTCAATCCTCAATCCTCAATCCTTAACCTTCAATCCTCAATACTGAATCTTCAATCCTCAATCCTCAATCCACAATCGTCAGACCTCAAACCTCAATTCTGAATCCTCAATCCTGAGTCCTCAATCTTCGGCCCTCAGTCCTCAACAATCAATTGTCAATCCTCAATTCTCAATAGAATATCCTCAATTCACCGCTTTCAATACTCAATACTCAAACTGCAATCTTCAAACCTCTATCCACAAACATCAATACTCATCACTCAACCCTCAACACTCAGTCCTCAACGTTCAATCCTCAATCCTCTATCCTCAATCCTCAATCGTCAATCTTCAATCCTCAATACTCAATCTTCAATCCTCAATCCTCAATCCTCAATCCTCAATCCTCATTCTTCAATCCTCAGTACCCAAACCTGAATCTTCAATCCTCAATCCTCAATCCTCAATCCTCAATCCTCAACCCTCATTCTTCAATCCTCAATACCCAATCCTCAATCTTCAATCCTCAGTCCTCAGTCCCCAATTCTCAATCCTCAATCCTCAGTCCTCAGTCCTCAAACCTCAATCCTCAACACTCTGCCCTCATCGTCAATCCTCAATCCTCAATCCTCAATCCTTAACCTTCAATCCTCAATACTCAATCTTCAATCCTCAATCATCAATTCTCAACCCTCAACCCTCAATCCTCAATCCTCAGTCCTCAATTCTCAATACTCAATCGTCAGTCTTCAATCCTCAATACTCAATCTTCTATCCTCAATCCTCAATCCGCAATCCTCAATCCTCATTCTTGAATCCTCAATACCCAATACTCAATCTTCAATCCTCAATCCTCAATCCTCAATTCTCAATCCTCTACTTTCAGTCCTCAATACTAAATCTTCAATCCTCAATCGTCGATCCTCAATCCCCAATCCTCAATCCTCAATCGTCCGTATTCTATCCTCAATACTCAATCTTCAATCCTCAACACTCAATCTTCAATCCTCAATCCTCAATCCTCATTCTTCAATCCTCACTACCCAATCCTCAATCTTCAATCCTCAATCCTCAATCCTCAATTCTCAATCCTCTATCTTCAATCCTAAATACTAAATCTTCAATCCTCAATCCTCAATCCTCAATCCTCAATCCTCAATCCTCATTCTACAATCCTCAATACTCAATCTTGAATCATCAATCGTCAACTCTCAATCCTCAATTCTCAATCCTCAATCGTCACTCCTCAATCCCCAATCCTCAATCTTCAATCCTCCATCCTCAATCCTCAATCCTCAATCCTCAATCCTCAATCCTCAATACTCAATCATCAATCCTCAATCTTCAATACTCAATACTCAATCCTCAATCCCCAATCCTCAATCCTCAATCATCAATCCTCAACCTTCAATACTCATTCCTCAATCCTCAATCTTCAATCCTCAATACTCAACCATCAATCCTCAGTTCTCAACACTCAATAGAATATCCTGAATTCTCAGGATTCAATACTCAAACCTCAATCCTCAACCCTCAGCCCTCATCCTCCGTCCTAAATCCTCAATCGTCAATCCTCATTCTTGAGTCCCCGATACTAAATTTTCAATCCTCAATCCTCAATCCTCAATCCTCAATCCTCAATCCTCAGTCATCAATCCTCAATCCTCAATCCTCAGTCATCAATACTCAATCTTCAATACTCAATCCTCAATCCTCAATCCTCAATCCTCAATACTCAATCCTCAATCCTCAATCCTCATTCCTCAAACCTCAATCCACAACCCTCAGTCCTCATCCGCAATTCTCAATTCTCAATCTTCAATCCTCAATACCCAATCCTCAATCTTCAATCCTCAATCCTCAATCCCCAATTCTCAATCCTCAATCCTCAGTCCTCAGTCCTCAAACCTCAATCCTCAACCCTCAGCCCTCATCGTCAATCCTCAATCCTCAATCCTCAATCCTTAACCTTCAATCCTCAATACTCAATCGTCACTCCTCAATCCCCAATCCTCAATCTTCAATCCTCAATCCTCAATCCTCAATCCTCAATCCTCAATCCTCAATCCTCAATCCTCAATCATCAATCCTCAATCTTCAATACTCAATACTCAATCCTCAATCCCCAATCCTCAATCCTCAATCATCAATCCTCAACCTTCAATACTCATTCCTCAATCCTCAATCTTCAATCCTCAATACTCAACCATCAATTCTCAGTTCTCAACACTCAATAGAATATCCTGCATTCTCAGGATTCAATACTCAAACCTCGATCCTCAACCCTCAGCCCTCATCCTCCGTCCTCAATCCACAATCCTCAATCCTCATTCTTGAGTCCCCGATACTCAATTTTCAATCCTCAATCCTCAATCCTCAATCCTCAATCCTCAATCCTCAGTCATCAATACTCAATCTTCAATACTCAATCCTCAATCCTCAATCCTCAACCCTCAATACTCAATCCTCAATCCTCAATCCTCATTCCTGAAACCTCAACCCACATCCCTCAGTCCTCATCCTCAATTCTCAATTCTCAATCCTCAATCCTCAATCCTCAATCTTCAATCCTTAATAATCAATTCTCAATCCTCAATCCTCAATACTCAGTCATCAATCCTCAATCTTCAATACTCAATCCTCAATCCTCAATCCTCTATCCTCAATCCTCAACCCTCAGTCCTCATTATCAGTTCTCAGTTCTCAATCCTCAATCCTCAGTCCTCAATCCTCAGTCCTCAATGATCAATCCTCAATCCTCAATCTTCAATCCTCAATACTCAATCTTCAATCCTCAATCCTCAATCCTCAGCCATCAGTCCTCAAACCACAATGCTCAACCCTCAATCCCAAATCCTCAATCCTCAATCCTCAATCATCAATCCTCAATCTTCAATACTCATTCCTCAATCCTCAACCCTCAGTCCTCATCCTCAATTCTCAATTCTCAATCCCCAATCCTCAATTCTCAATCTTCAATCCTCAATAATCAATCTCCAATCCTAGATCCTCAATCCTCAACCCTCAATCCCCAATCTTCAATCCTCAATAATCAATCTCAAATCCTAGATCCTCAATCCTCAATCCTCAACCCTCAATCCTCAATCCTCAATCCTCATACTTCAATCCTCAATACCCAATCCTCAATCCTCAATCCTCAGTCCTCAAACCTCAATTCTGAATCCTCAATTCTCAACCTTCAATCCTTAATTCTCAGTCCTCAGTACTCAACCATCAATCCTCTATTCTCAATACTCAAGAGAATATCCTGAATTCTCAGGATTAAACACACAAACAACAACCCTCATATCTCAGCCCTCATCCTCCATCCTCAATCCTCAATCCTCAATCCTCAATCTTCAATCCTCAATACTCAATCTTCAATCCTCAATCCTCAATTCTCAATCCTCAATCCCCAATCCTCAAGCATCAATACTCAATCTTCAATACTCAATCCTCAATCCTCACTCCTCAATCCTCAATCCTCAAACCTCAAACCTCAATCCTCATTCTTCAATCCTCAATACCCAATCCTCAATCTTCAATCCTCAATCCTCGAACCTCAATTCTCAATCCTGAATCTTCAATCCTCAATATTCAATCTTCAACCCTCAATCCTCAATCCTCAATCCTCAATCCTTAGTCCACAAACCTCAATTCCGAATCCTCAATCCTGAATCCTCAATCTTCAGACCTCAGTCCTCAACAATCTGTTGTCAATCCTCAATCCTCAATAGAATATCCTCAATTCAAAGTTTTCAATAGTCAATACTCAATCTGCAATCTTCAAACCTCTATCCACAAACATCAATTCTCATCACTCAACACTCAATCCTCAGTCCTCAATCATCAATCCTCAATCTTCAATACTCAATCCTCAATCCTCAATCCTCAATCCTCATTCCTCAATCATCAGTCCTCAATCTTCAACACTCAATCCTCAATTGTCAATCGTCAGTCTTCTATCCTCAGTACTCAATCTTCAATCCTCAACACTCAATCCTCTATCCTCAATCCTCAATCCTCATTCTTCAATCCTCAATACCCAATCCTCAACCTTCAATCCTCAATCCTCAATCCACAGTCATCAATCCTCAATCCTCATTTGTCAGTCTTCAATCCTCAATACTCAATCTTCAATCCTCAATCCTCAAACCTCACTCCTCAATCCTCATTCTTCGATCCTCAATACCCAATACTCAATCTTCAATCCTCAATCCTCAATCCTCACTTCTCAATGCTCTATCCTCAGTCCTCAGTCCTCAAACCTCAATCCTGAACCGTCAGCCCCCATCCTCAATCGTCAATACTCAATCTTCAATCCTCAGTCCTCAATCCTCAATACTCAATCTTCAATCCTCAATCCTTAGTCCTCAAACCTCAATTCTGAGTCCAAAATCCTGAATCATCAATCTTCAGACCTCAGTCCTCAACAATCTGTTGTCAATCCTCAATACCCAATACTCAATCTTCAATCCTCAATCCTCAATCCCCAATTCTGAATCCTCAATCCTCAGTCCTCAGTCCTCAAACCTCAATCCTCAACCCTCAGTCCTCATCGTCAATCCTCAATCCTCAATCCTCAATCCTTAACCTTCAATCCTCAATACTGAATCTTCAATCCTCAATCCTCAATCCACAATCATCAGACCTCAAACCTCAATTCTGAATCCTCAATCCCGAGTCCTCAATCTTCGGCCCTCAGTCCTCAACAATCAATTGTCAATCCTCAATTCTCAATAGAATATCCTCAATTCACAGCTTTCAATACTCAATACTCAAACTGCAATCTTCAAACCTCTATCCACAAACATCAATACTCATGACTCAACCCTCAACACTCAGTCCTCAATGTTCAATCCTCAATCCTCAATTCCCAATCTTCAATCCTCAATACTGAATCTTCAATCCTCAATCCTCAATCCACAATCGTCAGCCCTCATTCTTCAATCCTCAATACCCAATCCTCAATCTTCAATCCTCAGTCCTCAGTCCCCAATTCTCAATCCTCAATCCTCAGTCCTCAGTCCTCAAACCTCAATCCTCAACCCTCAGCCCTCATCGTCAATCCTCAATCCTCAATCCTCAATCCTTAACCTTCAATCCTCAATACTCAATCTTCAATCCTCAATCATCAATTCTCAACCCTCAATCCTCAATCCTCAATCCTCAGTCCTCAATTCTCAATACTCAATCGTCAGTCTTCAATCCTCAATACTCAATCTTCTATCCTCAATCCTCAATCCGCAATCCTCAATCCTCATTCTTGAATCCTCAATACCCAATACTCAATCTTCAATCCTCAATCCTCAATCCTCAATTCTCAATCCTCTACCTTCAGTCCTCAATACTAAATCTTCAATCCTCAATCCTCGATCCTCAATCCCCAATCCTCAATCCTCAATCGTCCGTCTTCTATCCTCAATACTCAATCTTCAATCCTCAACACTCAATCTTCAATCCTCAATCCTCAATCCTCATTCTTCAATCCTCACTACCCAATCCTCAATCTTCAATCCTCAATCCTCAATCCTCAATTCTCAATCCTCTATCTTCAATCCTAAATACTAAATCTTCAATCCTCAATCCTCAATCCTCAATCCTCAATCCTCAATCCTCAATCCTCAATCCTCAATCCTCATTCTACAATCCTCAATCCTCAATCCTCAATCCTCCATCCTCAATCCTCAATCCTCAATACTCAACCTTCAATACCCAATCCTCAATCCTCAATCCTCAATCCTCAATGTTCAATCCTCAATACTCAATCTTCAATCCTCCATCCTCAATCCTCAATCCACAATCTTCGACCCTCAATCCTCAATCCTCAATCCTCAATCCTCAATCTTCAATCCTCAATAGTCAATACTCAATAGACCATCCTGAATTCCCATGGTTCAATACTCAGTCCACAATATTCAATAATCAAATCTCAGTCCTCAAACTTCAATTCTCAACACTCAATCCTCAACACTCAGTCCTCCCTCTTCAACCCTACATCCTCAACACTCAATCCTCAAGCGTCAATCCTCAATCCTCAATCCTCAACTCTTAATCCTCAGTCCTCGAACCTCAATTCCGGATCCTCAATCCTGAATCCTCAATCTTCAGCCCTCAGTCCTCAAAAATCAATTGTCTATCATCAATCCTCAATAGAATATCCTCAATTCAAAGTTTTCAATACTCAATCCCCATTCTTCAATCTTCAAATCTCAATCCACTAACATCAATTCTCATCACTCAACCATCAACACTCAGTCCTCAATCTTCAATCCTCAATCCTCAATCCTCAATCTTCAATCCTCAATACTGAATCTTCAATCCTCAATCCTCAATCCTCAATCCTCAGCCATCAGTCCTCAAACCACAATGCTCAATCCTCAATCCCAAATCCTCAATCCTCAATCCTGAATCATCAATCCTCAATCTTCAATACTCATTCCTCAATCCTCAACCCTCAGTCCTCATCCTCAATTCTCAATTCTCAATCCCCAATCCTCAATTCTCAATCTTCAATCCTCAATAATCAGTCTCCAATCCTAGATCCTCAATCCTCAACCCTCAATCCCCAATCTTCAATCCTCAATAATCAATCTCAAATCCTAGATCCTCAATCCTCAATCCTCAACCCTCAATCCTCAATCCTCAATCCTCATTCTTCAATCCTCAATACACAATCCTCAATCCTCAATCCTCAGTCCTCAAACCTCAATCCTGAATCCTCAATTCTCAACCTTCAATCCTCAATTCTCAGTCCTCAGTACTCAACCATCAATCCTCTATTCTCAATACTCAAGAGAATATCCTGAATTCTCAGGATTCAACACACAAACAACAACCCTCATATCTCAGCCCTCATCCTCCATCCTCAATCCTCAATCCTCAATCCTCAATCCTCATTCCTCAATCATCAGTCCTCAATCTTCAACACTCAATCCTCAATTGTCAATCGTCAGTCTTCTATCCTCAGTACTCAATCTTCAATCCTCAACACTCAATCCTCTATCCTCAATCCTCAATCCTCATCCTTCAATCCTCAATACCCAATCCTCAACCTTCAATCCTCAATCCTCAATCCACAGTCCTCAATCCTCAATCCTCATTTGTCAGTCTTCAATCCTCAATACTCAATCTTCAATCCTCAATCCTCAAACCTCAATCCTCAATCCTCATTCTTCGATCCTCAATACCCAATACTCAATCTTCAATCCTCAATCCTCAATCCTCATTTCTCAATGCTCTATCCTCAGTCCTCAGTCCTCAAACCTCAATCCTGAACCGTCAGCCCCCATCCTCAATCGTCAATACTCAATCTTTAATCCTCAGTCCTCAATCCTCAATACTCAATCTTCAATCCTCAATCCTTAGTCCTCAAACCTCAATTCTGAGTCCAAAATCCTGAATCATCAATCTTCAGACCTCAGTCCTCAACAATCTGTTGTCAATCCTCAATACCCAATCCTCAATCTTCAATCCTCAATCCTCAATCCCCAATTCTCAATCCTCAATCCTCAGTCCTCAGTCCTCAAACCTCAATCCTCAACCCTCAGCCCTCATCGTCAATCCTCAATCCTCAATCCTCAATCCTTAACCTTCAATCCTCAATACTGAATCTTCAATCCTCAATCCTCAATCCACAATCGTCAGACCTCAAACCTCAATTCTGAATCCTCAATCCTGAGTCCTCAATCTTCGGCCCTCAGTCCTCAACAATCAATTGTCAATCCTCAATTCTCAATAGAATATCCTCAATTCACCGCTTTCAATACTCAATACTCAAACTGCAATCTTCAAACCTCTATCCACAAACATCAATACTCATCACTCAACCCTCAACACTCAGTCCTCAACGTTCAATCCTCAATCCTCTATCCTCAATCCTCAATCGTCAATCTTCAATCCTCAATACTCAATCTTCAATCCTCAATCCTCAATCCTCAATCCTCAATCCTCATTCTTCAATCCTCAGTACCCAAACCTGAATCTTCAATCCTCAATCCTCAATCCTCAATCCTCAATCCTCAACCCTCATTCTTCAATCCTCAATACCCAATCCTCAATCTTCAATCCTCAGTCCTCAGTCCCCAATTCTCAATCCTCAATCCTCAGTCCTCAGTCCTCAAACCTCAATCCTCAACCCTCTGCCCTCATCGTCAATCCTCAATCCTCAATCCTCAATCCTTAACCTTCAATCCTCAATACTCAATCTTCAATCCTCAATCATCAATTCTCAACCCTCAATCCTCAATCCTCAATCCTCAGTCCTCAATTCTCAATACTCAATCGTCAGTCTTCAATCCTCAATACTCAATCTTCTATCCTCAATCCTCAATCCGCAATCCTCAATCCTCATTCTTGAATCCTCAATACCCAATACTCAATCTTCAATCCTCAATCCTCAATCCTCAATTCTCAATCCTCTACTTTCAGTCCTCAATACTAAATCTTCAATCCTCAATCGTCGATCCTCAATCCCCAATCCTCAATCCTCAATCGTCCGTCTTCTATCCTCAATACTCAATCTTCAATCCTCAACACTCAATCTTCAATCCTCAATCCTCAATCCTCATTCTTCAATCCTCACTACCCAATCCTCAATCTTCAATCCTCAATCCTCAATCCTCAATTCTCAATCCTCTATCTTCAATCCTAAATACTAAATCTTCAATCCTCAATCCTCAATCCTCAATCCTCAATCCTCAATCCTCATTCTACAATCCTCAATACTCAATTTTGAATCATCAATCGTCAACTCTCAATCCTCAATCCTCAATCCTCAATCGTCACTCCTCAATCCCCAATCCTCAATCTTCAATCCTCCATCCTCAATCCTCAATCCTCAATCCTCAATCCTCAATCCTCAATACTCAATCATCAATCCTCAATCTTCAATACTCAATACTCAATCCTCAATCCCCAATCCTCAATCCTCAATCATCAATCCTCAACCTTCAATACTCATTCCTCAATCCTCAATCTTCAATCCTCAATACTCAACCATCAATCCTCAGTTCTCAACACTCAATAGAATATCCTGAATTCTCAGGATTCAATACTCAAACCTCAATCCTCAACCCTCAGCCCTCATCCTCCGTCCTAAATACTCAATCGTCAATCCTCATTCTTGAGTCCCCGATACTCAATTTTCAATCCTCAATCCTCAATCCTCAATCCTCAATCCTCAATCCTCAGTCATCAATCCTCAATCCTCAATCCTCAGTCATCAATACTCAATCTTCAATACTCAATCCTCAATCCTCAATCCTCAATCCTCAATACTCAATCCTCAATCCTCAATCCTCATTCCTCAAACCTCAATCCACAACCCTCAGTCCTCATCCTCAATTCTCAATTCTCAATCTTCAATCCTCAATCCTCAATCCTCAATCCTCAATCCTCAATCCTCAATCCTCAATACTCAATCATCAATCCTCAATCTTCAATACTCAATACTCAATCCTCAATCCCCAATCCTCAATCCTCAATCATCAATCCTCAACCTTCAATACTCATTCCTCAATCCTCAATCTTCAATCCTCAATACTCAACCATCAATCCTCAGTTCTCAACACTCAATAGAATATCCTGAATTCTCAGGATTCAATACTCAAACCTCAATCCTCAACCCTCAGCCCTCATCCTCCGTCCTAAATCCTCAATCGTCAATCCTCATTCTTGAGTCCCCGATACTCAATTTTCAATCCTCAATCCTCAATCCTCAATCCTCAATCCTCAATCCTCAATCCTCAATCCTCAATCCTCAATCCTCAGTCATCAATACTCAATCTTCAATACTCAATCCTCAATCCTCAATCCTCAATCCTCAATACTCAATCCTCAATCCTCAATCCTCATTCCTCAAACCTCAATCCACAACCCTCAGTCCTCATCCTCAATTCTCAATTCTCAATCCTCAATCCTCAATCCTCAATCTTCAATCCTCAATAATCAATTTTCAATCCTCTATCCTCAATACTCAGACATCAATCCTCAATCTTCAATACTCAATCCTCAATCCTCAATCCTCTATCCTCAATCCTCAACCCTCAGTCCTCATTATCAGTTCTCAATTCTCAATCCTCAATCCTCAGTCCTCAATCCTCAGTCCTCAATGATCAATCCTCAATCCTCAATCTTCAATCCTCAATACTCAATCTTCAATCCTCAATCCTCAATCCTGAATCGTCAATCTTCAGTCCTCAATACTCAATCTTCAATCCTCAGTCCTCAATCCTCAATCCTCAATCATCAATCCTCAATCTTCAATCCTCAATACTCAATCTTCAATGCCCAATCCTCAATCCTCAATCCTCAATCCTCAATGTTCAATCCTCAATCCTCAATCCTCAGTCCTCAGGCATCAATACTCAATCTTCAATCCTCAATCCTCATTCCTCCATCCTCAATCCTCAATCCACAATCTTCGACCCTCAATCCTCAATCCTCAATCCTCAATCCTCAATATTCAATCCTCAATAGTCAATACTCAATAGACCATCCTGAATTCCCATGGTTCAATACTCAATCCACAATATTCAATAATCAAATCTCAGTCCTCAAACTTCAATTCTCAACACTCAATCCTCAACACTCAGTCCTCTCTCTTCAACCCTACATCCTCAACACTCAATCCTCAAGCGTCAATCTTCAATCCTCAATCCTCAACTCTTAATCCTCAGTCCACGAACCTCAATCCCGGATCCCCAATCCTGAATCCTCAATCTTCAGCCCTCAGTCCTCAAAAATCAATTGTCTATCATCAATCCTCAATAGAATATCCTCAATTCAAAGTTTTCAATACTCAATCCCCATTCTTCAATCTTCAAATCTCAATCCACTAACATCAATTCTCATCACTCAACCATCAACACTCAGTCCTCAATCTTCAATCCTCAATGCTCAATTCCCAATCTTCAATCCTCAATACTGAATCTTCAATCCTCAATCCTCAATCCACAATCCTCAGTCCTCAGTCCTCAAACCTCAATCCTCAATCCTCTATCCCCAATCCTCAATCCACAGTCCTCAATCATCAATCCTCAATCTTCAATACTCAATCCTCAATCCTCAATCCTCAATCCTCATTCCTCAATCATCAATCCTTAATCATCAATACTCAATCCTCAATCCTCAATCGTCAGCCTTCTATCCTCAATACTCAATCTTCAATCCTCAACACCCAATCCTCAATCCTCAATCCTCAATCCTCATTCTTCAATCCTCAATACCCAATCCTCAATCATCAATCTTCAACCCTCAACCCTCAGTCGTCAATCCTCAATCCTCAATCGTCAGTCTTCAATCCTCAATCCTCAATCCTCAATCCTCAATACTCAATCATCAATCCTCAATCTTCAATACTCAATACTCAATCCTCAATCCCCAATCCTCAATCCTCAATCATCAATCCTCAACCTTCAATACTCATTCCTCAATCCTCAATCTTCAATCCTCAATACTCAACCATCAATCCTCAGTTCTCAACACTCAATAGAATATCCTGAATTCTCAGGATTCAATACTCAAACCTCAATCCTCAACCCTCAGCCCTCATCCTCCGTCCTAAATCCTCAATCGTCAATCCTCATTCTTGAGTCCCCGATACTCAATTTTCAATCCTCAATCCTCAATCCTCAATCCTCAATCCTCAATCCTCAATCCTCAATCCTCAATCCTCAATCCTCAGTCATCAATACTCAATCTTCAATACTCAATCCTCAATCCTCAATCCTCAATCCTCAATACTCAATCCTCAATCCTCAATCCTCATTCCTCAAACCTCAATCCACAACCCTCAGTCCTCATCCTCAATTCTCAATTCTCAATCCTCAATCCTCAATCCTCAATCTTCAATCCTCAATAATCAATTTTCAATCCTCTATCCTCAATACTCAGACATCAATCCTCAATCTTCAATACTCAATCCTCAATCCTCAATCCTCTATCCTCAATCCTCAACCCTCAGTCCTCATTATCAGTTCTCAATTCTCAATCCTCAATCCTCAGTCCTCAATCCTCAGTCCTCAATGATCAATCCTCAATCCTCAATCTTCAATCCTCAATACTCAATCTTCAATCCTCAATCCTCAATCCTGAATCGTCAATCTTCAGTCCTCAATACTCAATCTTCAATCCTCAGTCCTCAATCCTCAATCCTCAATCATCAATCCTCAATCTTCAATCCTCAATACTCAATCTTCAATGCCCAATCCTCAATCCTCAATCCTCAATCCTCAATGTTCAATCCTCAATCCTCAATCCTCAGTCCTCAGGCATCAATACTCAATCTTCAATCCTCAATCCTCATTCCTCCATCCTCAATCCTCAATCCACAATCTTCGACCCTCAATCCTCAATCCTCAATCCTCAATCCTCAATATTCAATCCTCAATAGTCAATACTCAATAGACCATCCTGAATTCCCATGGTTCAATACTCAATCCACAATATTCAATAATCAAATCTCAGTCCTCAAACTTCAATTCTCAACACTCAATCCTCAACACTCAGTCCTCTCTCTTCAACCCTACATCCTCAACACTCAATCCTCAAGCGTCAATCTTCAATCCTCAATCCTCAACTCTTAATCCTCAGTCCACGAACCTCAATCCCGGATCCCCAATCCTGAATCCTCAATCTTCAGCCCTCAGTCCTCAAAAATCAATTGTCTATCATCAATCCTCAATAGAATATCCTCAATTCAAAGTTTTCAATACTCAATCCCCATTCTTCAATCTTCAAATCTCAATCCACTAACATCAATTCTCATCACTCAACCATCAACACTCAGTCCTCAATCTTCAATCCTCAATGCTCAATTCCCAATCTTCAATCCTCAATACTGAATCTTCAATCCTCAATCCTCAATCCACAATCCTCAGTCCTCAGTCCTCAAACCTCAATCCTCAATCCTCTATCCCCAATCCTCAATCCACAGTCCTCAATCATCAATCCTCAATCTTCAATACTCAATCCTCAATCCTCAATCCTCAATCCTCATTCCTCAATCATCAATCCTTAATCATCAATACTCAATCCTCAATCCTCAATCGTCAGCCTTCTATCCTCAATACTCAATCTTCAATCCTCAACACCCAATCCTCAATCCTCAATCCTCAATCCTCATTCTTCAATCCTCAATACCCAATCCTCAATCATCAATCTTCAACCCTCAACCCTCAGTCGTCAATCCTCAATCCTCAATCGTCAGTCTTCAATCCTCAATACTCAATCCTCAATCCTCAATCCTCAATCCTCAATCCTCAATCCTCAATCCTCAATCCTCAATCCTCAATCATCAATCCTCAATCTTCAATACTCAGTACTCAATCCTCAATCCCCAATCCTCAATCCTCAATCATCAATCCTCAACCTTCAATACTCATTCCTCAATCCTCAATCTTCAATCCTCAATACTCAACCATCAATCCTCAGTTCTCAACACTCAATAGAATATCCTGAATTCTCAGGATTCAATACTCAAACCTCAATCCTCAACCCTCAGCCCTCATACTCCGTCCTCAATCCTCAATACTCAATCCTCATTCTTGAGTCCCCGATACTCAATTTTCAAACCTCAATCCTCAATCCTCAATCCTCAATCCTCAATCCTCAGTCATCAATACTCAATCCTCAATCCTCCATCCTCATTCCTCAAACCTCAATCCACAACCCTCAGTCCTCATCCTCAATTCTCAATTCTCAATCCTCAATCCTCAATCCTCAATCTTCAATCCTTAATAATCAATTTTCAATCCTCAATCCTCAATACTCAGTCATCAATCCTCAATCTTCAATACTCAATCCTCAATCCTCAATCCTCTATCCTCAATCCTCAACCCTCACTCCTCATTATCAGTTCTCAATTCTCAATCCTCAGTCCTCAGTCCTCAATCCTCAGTCCTCAATGATCAATCCTCAATCCTCAATCTTCAATCCTCAATACTCAATCCTCAATCCTCAATCTTCAATCCTTAATAATCAATTTTCAATCCTCAATCCTCAATACTCAATCATCAATCCTCAATCCTCAATCCTCAATCTTCAATCGTCAATACTCATTCTTCAATCCTCAATCCTCAACCGTCGACCCTCAATTTTCATTCCTCAATCCTCAATCCTCAATCCTCAACCCTCATTCTTCAATCCTCAATACCCAATCCTCAATCTTCAATCCTCAATCCTCAATCCTCAATCCTCAATTCTCAATCCTCAATCCTCAGTCCTCAGTCCTCAAACCTCAATCCTCAACCCTCAGCACTCATCCTCAATACTGAATCCTCAATCCACAATCCTCAGTCCTCAGTCCTCAAACCTCAATCCTCAATCCTCTATCCCCAATCCTCAATCCTCAGTCATCAATCATCAATCCTCAATCTTCAATACTCAATCCTCACTCCTCAATCCTCAATCCTCATTCCTCAATCATCAATCCTTAATCTTCTATACTCAATCCTCAATCCTCAATCGTCAGTCTTCTATCCTCAATACTCAATCTTCAATCCTCAACACTCAATCCTCAATTATCAATCCTCAATCCTCATTCTTCAATCCTCAATCCTCAATCGTCCGTCTTCTATCCTCAATACTCAATCTTCAATCCTCAACACTCAATCCTCAATCCTCAATCCTGAATCCTCAATCTTCAATCCTCACTACCCAATCCTCAATCTTCAATCCTCAATCCTCAATCCTCAATTCTCAATCCTCTATCTTCAATCCAAAATACTAAATCTTCAATCCTCAATCCTCAATCCTCAATCCTCAATCCTCAATCCTCATTCTACAATCCTCAATACTCAATCTTGAATCATCAATCGTCAACTCTCAATCCTCAATCCTCAATCCTCAATCGTCACTCCTCAATCCCCAATCCTCAATCTTCAATCCTCAATCCTCAATCCTCAACACTCAATCCTCAATCCTCAATCCACAATCCTCATTCTTCAATCCTCAATACCCAATCCTCAATCTTCAATCCTCAATCCTCAATCCTCAATCCTCATTCTTCAATCCACAATACCCAATACTCAATCTTCAATCCTCAATCCTCAATCCTCATTTCTCAATGCTCTATCCTCAGTCCTCAGTCCTCAAACCTCGATCCTGATCCGTCAGCCCCCATCCTCAATCCTCAATCCTCAATCTTCAATCCTCAATCCTCAATACTCAATACTCAATCTTCAATCCTCAATCCTTAGTCCTCAAACTTCAATTCTGAATCCTCAATCCTGAATCCTCAATCTTCAGACCTCAGTCCTCAACAATCTGTTGTCAATCCTCAATCCTCAATAGAATATCCTCAATTCAACGTTTTCAATACTCAATCCTCAATCCTCAATCCACAACCCTCAGTCCTCATACTCCGTCCTCAATCCTCAATACTCAATCCTCATTCTTGAGTCCCCGACACTCAATTTTCAATCCTCAATCCTCAATCCTCAATCCTCAATCCTCAATCCTCAGTCATCAATACTCAATCCTCAATCCTCATTCCTCAAACCTCAATCCACAACCCTCAGTCCTCATCCTCAATTCTCAATTCTCAATCCTCAATCCTCAATCCTCAATCTTCAATCCTTAATAATCAATTTTCAATCCGCAATCCTCAATAATCAGTCATCAATCCTCCATCTTCAATACTCAATCCTCAATCCTCAATCCTCTATCCTCAATCCTCAACCCTCAGTCCTCATTATCAGTTCTCAATTCTCAATCCTCAGTCCTCAGTCCTCAATCCTCAGTCCTCAATACTCAATCCTCAATCCTCAATCTTCAATCGTCAATACTCATTCTTCAATCCTCAATCCTCAACCGTCGACCCTCAATTTTCATTCCTCAATCCTCAATCCTCAATCCTCAACCCACATTCTTCAATCCTCAATACCCAATCCTCAATCTTCAATCCTCAATCCTCAATCCTCAATTCTCAATCCTCAATCCTCAGTCCTCAGTCCTCAAACCTCAATCCTCAACCCTCAGCCCTCATCCTCAATACTGAATCCTCAATCCACAATCCTCAGTCCTCAGTCCTCAAACCTCAATCCTCAATCCTCTATCCCCAATCCTCAATCCTCAGTCCTCAATCATCAATCCTCAATCTTCAATACTCAATCCTCACTCCTCAATCCTCAATCCTCATTCCTCAATCATCAATCCTTAATATTCTATACTCAATCCTCAATCCTCAATCGTCAGTCTTCTATCCTCAATACTCAATCTTCAATCCTCAACACTCAATCCTCAATCCTCAATCCTCAATCCTCATTCTTCAGTCCTCAATACCCAACTCTCAGTCCTCAATTCTCAATACTCAATCGTCAGTCTTCAATCCTCAATACTCAATCTTCTATCCTCAATCCTCAATCCTCAATCCTCAATCCTCATTCTTGAATCCTCAATACCCAATACTCAATCTTCAATCCTCAATCCTCAATCCTCAATTCTCAATCCTCTACCTTCAGTCCTCAATACTAAATCTTCAATCCTCAATCCTCGATCCTCAATCCTCAATCCTCAATCCTCAATCGTCCGTCTTCTATCCTCAATACTCAATCTTCAATCCTCAACACTCAATCCTCAATCCTCAATCCTGAACCCTCATTCTTCAATCCTCACTACCCAATCCTCAATCTTCAATCCTCAATCCTCAATCCTCAATTCTCAATCCTCTATCTTCAACCCTAAATATTAAATCTTCAATCCTCAAACCTCAATCCTCAATCCTCAATCCTCAATCCTCATTCTACAATCCTCAATACTCAATCTTGAATCATCAATCGTCAACTCTCAATCCTCAATCCTCAATCCTCAATCGTCACTCCTCAATCCCCAATCCTCAATCTTCAATCCTCAATCCTCAATCCTCAATCCTCAATTCTCAATCCTCAATCCTCAATCCTCAATCATCAATCCTCAATCTTCAATACTCAATACTCAATCCTCAATCCCCAATACTCAATCCTCAATCATCAATCCTCAAACTTCAATACTCATTCCTCAATCCTCAATCTTCAATCCTCAATACTCAACCATCAATCCTCAGTTCTCAACACTCAATAGAATATCCTGAATTCTCAGGATTCAATACTCAAACCTCAATCCTCAACCCTCAGCCCTCATCCTCCGTCCTCAATCCTCAATCGTCAATCCTCATTCTTGAGTCCCCGATACTCAATTTTCAATCCTCAATCCTCAATCCTCAATCCTCAATCCTCAATCCACAGTCATCAATACTCAATCTTCAATACTCAATCCTCAATCCTCAATCCTCTATCCTCAATCCTCAACCCTCAGTCTTCATTATCAGTTCTCAATTCCCAATCCTCAATTCTCAATCCTCAATCCTCAGTCCTCAGTCCTCAAACCTCAATCCTCAACCCTCAGCCCTCATCCTCAATACTGAATCCTCAATTCTCAATCCTCAATCTTCAATCCTCAATACTCAATCTTCAATCCTCAATCCTCAGTCCTCAAACCTCAATTCTGAATCCTCAATACTGAATCCTCAATCTTCGGCCCTCAGTCCTCAACAATCTGTTGTCAATCCTCAATTCTCAATAGAATATCCTCAATTCAATGTTTTCAATACTCAATACTCAATCTGCAATCATCAAACCTCTATCCACAAACATCAATTCTCATCACTCAACACTCAACACTCAGTCCTCAATGTTCAATCCTCAATCCTCAATCCTCAATCCTCAATCATCAATCCTCAATCTTCAATACTCAATACTCAATCTTCAATCCTCTATCCTCAATCCTCAATGCTCAATCCTCATTCTTCAATCCTCAATACCCAATCCTCAATCCTCAATCCTCTATCCTCAATCCTCAACCCTCAGACCTCATTATCAGTTCTCAATTCTCAATCCTCAATCCTCAGTCCTCAATCCTCAGTCCTCAATGATCAATCCTCAATCCTCAATCTTCAATCCTCAATACTCAATGTTCAATCCTCAATCCTCAATCCTGAATCGTCAATCTTCAGTCCTCAATACTCAATCTTCAATCCTCAGTCCTCAATCCTCAATCCTCAATCATCAATCCTCAATCTTCAATCCTCAATACTCAATCTTCAATGCCCAATCCTCAATCCTCAATCCTCAATCCTCAATGTTCAATCCTCAATACTCAATCTTCAATCCTCAATCCTCAATCCTCAATCCTCAATCCTCAATCCTCAATTCTCAATCCTCAATCCTCAGTCCTCTGTCCTCAAACCTCAATCCTCAACCCTCAGCCCTCATCCTCCATCCTCAATTCTCAATCCTCAATCCTCAATCTTCAATCCTCAATACTCAATCTTCAATCCTCAATCCTCAATCCTCAATCCTCAGGCTACAATACTCAATCTTCAATCCTCAGGCATCAATACTCAATCTTCAACCCTCAATCCTCAATCCTCCATCCTCAATACTCAATCCTCAATACTCAATCTTCAATACCCAATCCTCAATCCTCAATCCTCAATCCTCAATGTTCAATCCTCAATACTCAATCTTCAATCCTCAATCCTCAATCCTCAATCCTCAATCCTCAATCCTCAATCATCAATCCTCAATCCTCAGTCCTGAGTCCTCAAACCTCAACCCTCAACACTCAGCCCTCATCCTCCATCCTCAATTCTCAATCCTCAATCCTCAATCTTCAATCCTCAATACTCAATCTTCAATCCTCAATCCTCAATCCTCAGTCCTCAGGCATCAATACTCAATCTTCAATCCTCAATACTCATTCCTCCATCCTCAATCCTCAATCCACAATCTTCGACCCTCAATCCTCAATCCTCAATCCTCAATCCTCAATCTTCAATCCTCAAGAGTCAATACTCAATAGACCATCCTGAATACCCATGGTTCAATACTCAATCCACAATATTCAATAATCAAATCTCAGTCCTCAAACTTCAATTCTCAACACTCAATCCTCAACACTCAGTCCTCTCTCTTCAACCCTACATCCTCAACACTCAATCCTCAAGCGTCAATCTTCAATCCTCAATCCTCAACTCTTAATCCTCAGTCCACGAACCTCAATCCCGGATCCCCAATCCTGAATCCTCAATCTTCAGCCCTCAGTCCTCAAAAATCAATTGTCTATCATCAATCCTCAATAGAATATCCTCAATTCAAAGTTTTCAATACTCAATCCCCATTCTTCAATCTTCAAATCTCAATCCACTAACATCAATTCTCATCACTCAACCATCAACACTCAGTCCTCAATCTTCAATCCTCAATCCTCAATCCTCAATCTTCAATCCTCAATACTGAATCTTCAATCCTCAATCCTCAATCCTCAATCCTCAGCCATCAGTCCTCAAACCACAATGCTCAACCCTCAATCCCAAATCCTCAATCCTCAATCCTCAATCATCAATCCTCAATCTTCAATACTCATTCCTCAATCCTCAACCCTCAGTCCTCATCCTCAATTCTCAATTCTCAATCCCCAATCCTCAATTCTCAATCTTCAATCCTCAATAATCAATCTCCAATCCTAGATCCTCAATCCTCAACCCTCAATCCCCAATCTTCAATCCTCAATAATCAATCTCAAATCCTAGATCCTCAATCCTCAATCCTCAACCCTCAATCCTCAATCCTCAATCCTCATACTTCAATCCTCAATACCCAATCCTCAATCCTCAATCCTCAGTCCTCAAACCTCAATTCTGAATCCTCAATTCTCAACCTTCAATCCTCAATTCTCAGTCCTCAGTACTCAACCATCAATCCTCTATTCTCAATACTCAAGAGAATATCCTGAATTCTCAGGATTAAACACACAAACAACAACCCTCATATCTCAGCCCTCATCCTCCATCCTCAATCCTCAATCCTCAATCCTCAATCTTCAATCCTCAATACTCAATCTTCAATCCTCAATCCTCAATTCTCAATCCTCAATCCCCAATCCTCAAGCATCAATACTCAATCTTCAATACTCAATCCTCAATCCTCACTCCTCAATCCTCAATCCTCAAACCTCAAACCTCAATCCTCATTCTTCAATCCTCAATACCCAATCCTCAATCTTCAATCCTCAATCCTCAATCCTCAATTCTCAATCCTGAATCTTCAATCCTCAATATTCAATCTTCAACCCTCAATCCTCAATCCTCAATCCTCAATCCTTAGTCCACAAACCTCAATTCCGAATCCTCAATCCTGAATCCTCAATCTTCAGACCTCAGTCCTCAACAATCTGTTGTCAATCCTCAATCCTCAATAGAATATCCTCAATTCAAAGTTTTCAATAGTCAATACTCAATCTGCAATCTTCAAACCTCTATCCACAAACATCAATTCTCATCACTCAACACTCAATCCTCAGTCCTCAATCATCAATCCTCAATCTTCAATACTCAATCCTCAATCCTCAATCCTCAATCCTCATTCCTCAATCATCAGTCCTCAATCTTCAACACTCAATCCTCAATTGTCAATCGTCAGTCTTCTATCCTCAGTACTCAATCTTCAATCCTCAACACTCAATCCTCTATCCTCAATCCTCAATCCTCATTCTTCAATCCTCAATACCCAATCCTCAACCTTCAATCCTCAATCCTCAATCCACAGTCATCAATCCTCAATCCTCATTTGTCAGTCTTCAATCCTCAATACTCAATCTTCAATCCTCAATCCTCAAACCTCACTCCTCAATCCTCATTCTTCGATCCTCAATACCCAATACTCAATCTTCAATCCTCAATCCTCAATCCTCACTTCTCAATGCTCTATCCTCAGTCCTCAGTCCTCAAACCTCAATCCTGAACCGTCAGCCCCCATCCTCAATCGTCAATACTCAATCTTCAATCCTCAGTCCTCAATCCTCAATACTCAATCTTCAATCCTCAATCCTTAGTCCTCAAACCTCAATTCTGAGTCCAAAATCCTGAATCATCAATCTTCAGACCTCAGTCCTCAACAATCTGTTGTCAATCCTCAATACCCAATACTCAATCTTCAATCCTCAATCCTCAATCCCCAATTCTGAATCCTCAATCCTCAGTCCTCAGTCCTCAAACCTCAATCCTCAACCCTCAGTCCTCATCGTCAATCCTCAATCCTCAATCCTCAATCCTTAACCTTCAATCCTCAATACTGAATCTTCAATCCTCAATCCTCAATCCACAATCATCAGACCTCAAACCTCAATTCTGAATCCTCAATCCTGAGTCCTCAATCTTCGGCCCTCAGTCCTCAACAATCAATTGTCAATCCTCAATTCTCAATAGAATATCCTCAATTCACAGCTTTCAATACTCAATACTCAAACTGCAATCTTCAAACCTCTATCCACAAACATCAATACTCATCACTCAACCCTCAACACTCAGTCCTCAATGTTCAATCCTCAATCCTCAATTCCCAATCTTCAATCCTCAATACTGAATCTTCAATCCTCAATCCTCAATCCACAATCGTCAGCCCTCATTCTTCAATCCTCAATACCCAATCCTCAATCCTCAATCGTCCGTCTTCTATCCTCAATACTCAATCTTCAATCCTCAACACTCAATCTTCAATCCTCAATCCTCAATCCTCATTCTTCAATCCTCACTACCCAATCCTCAATCTTCAATCCTCAATCCTCAATCCTCAATTCTCAATCCTCTATCTTCAATCCTAAATACTAAATCTTCAATCCTCAATCCTCAATCCTCAATCCTCAATCCTCATTCCTCAGTCATCAATCCTTAATCTTCAATACTCAATCCTCAATCCTCTATCGCCAGTCTTCTATCCTCAATACTCAATCGTCAGTCTTCAATCCTCAATACTCAATCTTCAATCCTCAATCCTCAATCCTCAATACTCAATCTTCAATCCTCAATCCTTAGTCCTCAAACCTCAATTCTGAATCCTCAATCCTGAATCCTCAATCTTCAGACCTCAGTCCTCAACAATCTGTTGTCAATCCTCAATCCTCAATAGAATATCCTCAATTCAAAGTTTTCAATAGTCAATACTCAATCTGCAATCTTCAAACCTCTATCCACAAACATCAATTCTCATCACTCAACACTCAATCCTCAGTCCTCAATCATCAATCCTCAATCTTCAATACTCAATCCTCAATCCTCAATCCTCAATCCTCATTCCTCAATCACCAGTCCTCAATCTTCAACACTCAATCCTCAATCCTCAATCGTCAGTCTTCTATCCTCAGTACTCAATCCTCAATCCTCAATCCTCAATCGTCAGTCCTCAATCCCCAATCCTCAAACTTAAATCCTCAATCCTCAATCCTCAATCCTCAATCCTCAATCCTCAATCCTCAATCATCAATCCTGAATCTTCAATACTCAATACTCAATCCTCAATCCCCAATCCTCAATCCTCAATCATCAATCCTCAACCTCCAATACTCATTCCTCAATCCTCAATCTTCAATCCTCAAAACTCAACCATCAATCCTCAGTTCTCAACACTCAATAGAATATCCTGAATTCTCAGGATTCAATACTCAAACCTCAATCCTCAACCCTCAGCCCTCATCCTCCGTCCTAAATCCTCAATCGTCAATCCTCATTCTTGAGTCCCCGATACTCAATTTTCAATCCTCAATCCTCAATCCTTAACCCTCAATCCTCAATCCTCAGTCATCAATACTCAATCTTCAATACTCAATCCTCAATCCTCAATCCTCAATCCTCAATACTCAATCCTCAATCCTCAATCCTCATTCCTCAAACCTCAATCCACAACCCTCAGTCATCATCCTCAATTCTCAATCCTCAATCCTCAATCCTCAATCCTCAATCTTCAATCCTTAATAATCAATTTTCAATCCTCAATCCTCAATACTCAGTCATCAATCCTCAATCTTCAATACTCAATCCTCAATCCTCAATCCTCTATCCTCAATCCTCAACCCTCAGTCCTCATTATCAGTTCTCAATTCTCAATCCTCAATCCTCAGTCCTCAATCCTCAGACCTCAATGATCAATCCTCAATCCTCAATCTTCAATCCTCAATACTCAATCTTCAATCCTCAATCCTCAATCCTCAATCGTCAATCTTCAGTCCTCAATACTCAATCCTCAATCCTCAATCCTCAATACCCAATCTTCAATCCTCAATACTGAATCTTCAATCCTCAATCCTCAATCCACAATCCTCAGTCCTCAGTCCTCAAACCTCAATCCTCAATCCTCTATCCCCAATCCTCAATCCTCAGTCGTCACTCATCAATCCTCAATCTTCAATACTCAATCCTCGATCCTCAATCCTCAATCCTCATTCCTCAATCATCAATCCTTAATCTTCAATACTCAATCCTCAATCCTCAATCGTCATTCTTCTATCCTCAATACTCAATCTTCAATCCTCAACACTCAATCCTCAATCCTCAATCCTCAATCCTCATTCTTCAATCCTCAATACCCAATCCTCAATCATCAATCTTCAATCCTCAGTCCTCAGTCCTCAATCCTCAATCCTCAATCGTCAGTCTTCAATCCTCAATACTCAATCTTCAATCCACAATCCTCAATCCTCAATACTCAATCTTCAATCCTCAATCCTTAGTCGTCAAACCTCAATTCTGAATCCTCAATCCTGAATCCTCAATCTTCAGACCTCAGTCCTCCACAATCTGTTGTCAATCCTCAATCCTCAATAGTATATCCTCTATTCAAAGTTTTCAATACTCAATACTCAATCTGCAACCTTCAAACCTCTATCCACAAACATCAATTCTCATCACTCAACACTCAACAGTCAGTCCTCAATGTTCAATCCTCAATCCTCAATTCCCAATCTTCAATCCTCAATACTGAATCTTCAATCCTCAATCCTCAATCCACAATCGTCAGCCCTCAAACCTCAATTCTGAATCCTCAATCCTGAGTCCTCAATCTTCGGCCCTCAGTCCTCAACAATCAATTGTCAATCCTCAATCCTCAATAGAATATCCTCAATTCACAGCTATCAATACTCAACACTCAAACTGCAATCTTCAAACCTCTATCCACAAACATCAATACTCATCACTCAACCTTCAACACTCAGTCCTCAACGTTCAATCCTCAATCCTCAATCCTCAATCCTCAATCGTCAATCGTCAATCCTCAATACTCAATCTTCAATCCTCAATCCTCAATACTCAATCCTCAATCCTCATTCTGCAATCCTCACTACCCAAACCTGAATCTTCAATCCTCAATCCTCAATCCTCAATCCTCAAACCTCGACCCTCATTCTTCAATCCTCAATACCCAATCCTCAATCTTCAATCCTCAATCCTCAATCCCCAATTCTCAATCCTCAATCCTCAGTCCTCAGTCCTCAAACCTCAATCCTCAACCCTCAGCCCTCATCGTCAATCCTCAATCCTCAATCCTCAATCCTTAACCTTCAATCCTCAATACTCAATCGTCACTCCTCAATCCCCAGTCCTCAATCTTCAATCATCAATCCTCAACCTTCAATACTCATTCCTCAATCCTCAATCTTCAATCCTCAATACTCAACCATCAATTCTCAGTTCTCAACACTCAATAGAATATCCTGAGTTCTCAGGATTCAATACTCAAACCTCAATCCTCAACCCTCAGCCCTCATCCTCCGTCCTCAATCCTCAATCCTCAATCCTCATTCTTGAGTCCCCGATACTCAATTTTCAATCCTCAATCCTCAATCCTCAATCCTCAATCCTCAATCCTCAGTAATCAATACTCAATCTTCAATCCTCAATCCTCAATCCTCAATCCTCAATTCTCAATACTCAATCCTCAATCCTCAATCCTCATTCCTGAAACCTCAACCCACATCCCTCAGTCCTCATCCTCAATTCTCAATTCTCAATCCTCAATCCTCAATCCTCAATCTTCAATCCTTAATAATCAATTTTCAATCCTCAATCCTCAATACTCAGTCATCAATCCTCAATCTTCAATACTCAATCCTCAATCCTCAATCCTCTATCCTCAATCCTCAACCCTCAGTCCTCATTATCAGTTCTCAGTTCTCAATCCTCAATCCTCAGTCCTCAATCCTCAGTCCTCAATGATCAATCCTCAATCCTCAATCTTCAATCCTCAATACTCAATCTTCAATCCTCAATCCTCAATCCTCAATCGTCAATCTTCAGTCCTCAATACTCAATCCTCAATCCTCAACCTTCAATCGTCAATACTCATTCTTCAATCCTCAATCCTCAACCCTTAACCCTCAATTTTCATTCCTCAATCCTCAATCCTCAATCCTCAATCCTCATTCTTCAATCCTCAATACCCAATCCTCAATCTTCAATCCTCAATCCTCAATCCTCAATTCTCAATCCTCAATCCTCAGTCCTCAGTCCTCAAACCTCAATCCTCAACCCTCAGCCCTCATCCTCAATACTGAATCCTCAATTCTCAATCCTCAATCTTCAATCCTCCATACTCAATCTTCAACCCTCAATCCTCAGTCCTCAAACCTCAATTCTGAATCCTCAATCCTGAATCCTCAATCTTCGGCCCTCAGTCCTCAACAATCTGTTGTCAATCCTCAATCCTCAATAGAATATCCTCAATTCAATGTTTTCAATACTCAATACTCAATCTGCAATCTTCAAACCTCTATCCACAAACATCAATTCTCATCACTCAACACTCAACACTCAGTCCTCAACGTTCAATCCTCAATCCTCAATTCCCGATCTTCAATCCTCAATACTGAATCTTCAATCCTCAATCCTCAATCCACAATCCTCAGTCCTCAGTCCTCAAACCTCAATCCTCAATCCTCTATCCCCAATCCTCAATCCTCAGTCCTCAATCATCAATCCTCAATCTTCAATACTCAATCCTCAATCCTCAATCCTCAATCCTCAATCCTCATTCCTCAATCATCAATCCTTAATCTTCAATACTCAATCCTCAATCCTCAATCGTCAGCCTTCTATCCTCAATACTCAATCTTCAATCCTCAACACTCAATCCTCAATCCTCAATCCTCATTCTTCAATCCTCAATCTTCAATACTCAATACTCAATCCTCAATCCCCAATCCTCAATCCTCAATCATCAATCCTCAACCTTCAATACTCATTCCTCAATCCTCAATCTTCAATCCTCAATACTCAACCATCAATCCTCAGTTCTCAACACTCAATAGAATATCCTGAATTCTCAGGATTCAATACTCAAACCTCAATCCTCAACCCTCAGCCCTCATCCTCCGTCCTCAATCCTCAATCCTCAATCCTCATTCTTGAGTCCCCGATACTCAATTTTCAATCCTCAATCCTCAATCCTCAATCCTCAATCCTCAGTCCTCAGTCATCAATACTCAATCTTCAATACTCAATCCTCAATCCTCAATCCTCAATCCTCAATACTCAATCCTCAATCCTCAATCCTCATTCATCAAACCTCAACCAACATCCCTCAGTCCTCATCCTCAATTCTCAATTCTCAATCCTCAATCATCAATCCTCAATCTTCAATCCTTAATAATCAATTTTCAATCCTCAATCCTCAATACTTAGTCATCAATCCTCAATCTTCAATACTCAATCCTCAATCCTCAATCCTCTATCCTCAATCCTCAACCCTCAGTCCTCATGATCAGTTCTCAATTCTCAATCTTCAATCCTCAATACTCAATCTTCAATCCTCAATCCTCAATCCTCAATCGTCAATCTTCAGTCCTCCATACTCAATTCTCAATCCTCAATCTTCAATCGTCAATACTCATTCTTCAATCCTCAATCCTCAACCCTCAACCCTCAATTTTCATTCCTCAATCCTCAATCCTCAATCCTCAATCCTCATTCTTCAATCCTCAATACCCAATCCTCAATCTTCAATCCTCAATCCTCAATCCTCAATTCTCAATCCTCAATCCTCTGTCCTCAGTCCTCAAACCTCAATCCTCAACCCTCAGCCCTCATCCTCAATACTGAATCCTCAATTCTCAATCCTCAATCTTCAATCCTCAATACTCAATCTTCAATCCTCAATCCTCAGTCCTCAAACCTCAATTCTGAATCCTCAATCCTCAATCGTCAATCTTCGGCCCTCAGTCCTCAACAATCTGTTGTCAATCCTCAATCCTCAATAGAATATCCTCAAATCAATGTTTTCAATACTCAATACTCAATCTGCAATCTTCAAACCTCTATTCACAAACATCAATTCCCATCACTCAACACTCAACACTCAGTCCTCAATGTTCAATCCTCAATCCTCAATTCCCAATCTTCAATCCTCAATACTGAATCTTCAATCCTCAATCCTCAGTCCACAATCCTCAGTCCTCAGTCCTCAAACCTCAATCCTCAATCCTCTATCCCCAATCCTCAATCCTCAGTCCTCAATCATCAATCCTCAATCTTCAATACTCAATCCTCTATCCTCAATCCTCAATCCTCATTCCTCAATTATCAATCCTTAATCTTCAATACTCAATCCTCAATCCTCAATCGTCAGTCTTCTATCCTCAATACTCAATCTTCAATCCTCAACACTCAATCCTCAATCCTCAATCCTCAATCCTCATTCTTCAATCCTCAATACCCAATCCTCAATCATCAATCTTCAATCCTCAATCCTCAGTCGTCAATCCTCAATCCTCAATCGTCAGTCTTCAATCCTCAATACTCAATCTTCAATCCTCAATCCTCAAACCTCAATCCTCAATCCTCATTCTTCAATCCTCAATACCCAATACTCAATCTTCAATACTCAATGCTCAATCCTCAATCCCCAATCCTCAATCCTCAATCATCAATCCTCAATCCTCAGTCATCAATACTCAATCTTCAATACTCAATCCTCAATCCTCAATCCTCTATCCTCAATCCTCAACCCTCAGTCCTCATTATCAGTTCTCAATTCTCAATCCTCAATTCTCAATCCTCAATCCTCAGTCCTCAGTCCTCAAACCTCAATCCTCAACCCTCAGCCCTCATCCTCAATACTGATACCTCAATTCTCAATCCTCAATCTTCAATCCTCAATACTCAATCTTCAATCCTCAATCCTCAGTCCTCAAACCTCAATTCTGAATCCTCAATCCTGAATCCTCAATCTTCGGCCCTCAGTCCTCAACAATCTGTTGTCAATCCTCAATCCTCAATAGAATATCCTCAATTCAATGTTTTCAATACTCAATACTCAATCTGCAATCTTCAAACCTCTATCCACAAACATCAATTCTCATCACTCAACACTCAACACTCAGTCCTCAATGTTCAATCCTCAATCCTCAATTCCCAATCTTCAATCCTCAATACTGAATCTTCAATCCTCAATCCTCAAACCACAATCCTCAGTCCTCAGTCCTCAAACCTCAATCCTCAATCCCCTATCCCCAATCCTCAATCCTCAGTACTCAATCATCAATCCTCAATCTTCAATACTCAATCCTCAATCCTCAATCCTCAATCCTCATTCCTCAATCATCAATCCTCAATCTTCAACACTCAATTCTCAATCCTCAATCGTCAGTCTTCTATCCTCAATACTCAATCTTCAATCCTCAGCACTCAATCCTCAATCCTCAATCCTCAATCCTCATTCTTCAATCCTCAATACCCAATCCTCAATCTTCAATCCTCAATCCTCAATTCTCAGTCCTCAATCCTCAATCCTCAATCGTCAGTCTTCGATCCTCAATACTCAATCTTCAATCCTCAATCCTCAAACCTCAATCCTCAATCCTCATTCTTCAATCCACAATACCCAATACTCAATCTTCAATCCTCAATCCTCAATCCTCATTTCTCAATGCTCTATCCTCAGTCCTCAGTCCTCAAACCTCGATCCTGAACCGTCAGCCCCCATCCTCAATCCTCAATCCTCAATCTTCAATCCTCAATCCTCAATACTCAATACTCAATCTTCAAACCTCAATCCTTAGTCCTCAAACTTCAACTCTGAATCCTCAATCCTGAATCCTCAATCTTCAGACCTCAGTCCTCAACAATCTGTTGTCAATCCTCAATCCTCAATAGAATATCCTCAATTCAACGTTTTCAATACTCAATCCTCAATCCTCAATCCTCAACCCTCAACCCTCATTCTTCAATTCTCAATACCCAATCCTCAATGTTCGGTCCTCAATCCTCAATCCCCAATTCTCAATCCTCAGTCCTCAAACCTCAATCCTCAACCCTCAGCCCTCATCGTCAATCCTCAATCCTCAATCCTCAATCCTTAACCTTCAATCCTCAGTACTCAATCTTCAATCCTCAATCATCAATTCTCAACCCTCAATCCTCAATCGTCAGTCTTCAATCCTCAATACTCAATCTTCAATCCTCAATCCTCAATCCTCAATACTCAATCTACAATCCTCAATCCTTAGACCTCAAACCTCAATTCTGAATCCTCAATCCTGAATCCTCAACCTTCAGACCTCAGTCCTCTACAATCTGTTGTCAATCCTCAATCCTCAATAGAATATCCTCAATTCAAAGTTTTCAATAGTCAATACTCAATCTGCAATCTTCAAACCTCAAACCACAAACATCAATTCTCATCACTCAACACTCAATCCTCAGTCCTCAATCATCAATCCTCAATCTTCAATACTCAATCCTCAATCCTCAATCCTCAATCCTCATTCCTCAATCATCAGTCCTCAATCTTCAACACTCAATCCTCAATCCTCAATCGTCAGTCTTCTATCCTCAGTACTCAATCTTCAATCCTCAACACTCAATCCTCTATCCTCAATCCTCAATCCTCATTCTTCAATCCTCAATACCCAATCCTCAATCTTCAATCCTCAATCCTCAATCCTCAGTCCTCAGTCCTCAATCCTCAATCGTCAGTCTTCAATCCTCAATACTCAGTCTTCAATCCTCAATCCTCAAACCTCAATCCTCAACCCTCAGCCCTCATCGTCAATCCTCAATCCTCAATCCTCAATCCTTAACCTTCAATCCTCAATACTCAATCGTCACTCCTCAATCCCCAGTCCTCAATCTTCAATCCTCAATCCTCAATCCTCAATCCTCAATCCTCAATCCTCAATCCTCAATCATCAATCTTCAATCTTCAATACTCAATACTCAATCCTCAATCCCCAATCCTCAATCCTCAATCATCAATCCTCAACCTTCAATACTCATTCCTCAATCCTCAATCTTCAATCCTCAATACTCAACCATCAATTCTCAGTTCTCAACACTCAATAGAATATCCTGAATTCTCAGGATTCAATACTCAAACCTCAATCCTCAACCCTCAGCCCTCACCCTCCGTCCTCAATCCTCAATCCTCAATCCTCATTCTTGAGTCCCCGATACTCAATTTTCAATCCTCAATCCTCAATCCTCAATCCTCAATCCTCAATCCTCAGTCATCAATACTCAATCTTCAATACTCAATCCTCAATCCTCAATCCTCAATTCTCAATACTCAATCCTCAATCCTCAATCCTCATTCCTGAAACCTCAACCCACATCCCTCAGTCCTCATCCTCAATTCTCAATTCTCAATCCTCAATCCTCAATCCTCAATCTTCAATCCTTAATAATCAATTTTCAATCCTCAATCCTCAATACTCAGTCATCAATCCTCAATCTTCAATACTCAATCCTCAATCCTCAATCCTCTATCCTCAATCCTCAACCCTCAGTCCTCATTATCAGTTCTCAGTTCTCAATCCTCAATCCTCAGTCCTCAATCCTCAGTCCTCAATGATCAATCCTCAATCCTCAATCTTCAATCCTCAATACTCAATCTTCAATCCTCAATCCTCAATCCTCAATCGTCAATCTTCAGTCCTCAATACTCAATCCTCAATCCTCAACCTTCAATCGTCAATACTCATTCTTCAATCCTCAATCCTCAACCCTTAACCCTCAATTTTCATTCCTCAATCCTCAATCCTCAATCCTCAATCCTCATTCTTCAATCCTCAATACCCAATCCTCAATCTTCAATCCTCAATCCTCAATCCTCAATTCTCAATCCTCAATCCTCAGTCCTCAGTCCTCAAACCTCAATCCTCAACCCTCAGCCCTCATCCTCAATACTGAATCCTCAATTCTCAATCCTCAATCTTCAATCCTCAATACTCAATCTTCAACCCTCAATCCTCAGTCCTCAAACCTCAATTCTGAATCCTCAATCCTGAATCCTCAATCTTCGGCCCTCAGTCCTCAACAATCTGTTGTCAATCCTCAATCCTCAATAGAATATCCTCAATTCAATGTTTTCAATACTCAATACTCAATCTGCAATCTTCAAACCTCTATCCACAAACATCAATTCTCATCACTCAACACTCAACACTCAGTCCTCAACGTTCAATCCTCAATCCTCAATTCCCGGTCTTCAATCCTCAATACTGAATCTTCAATCCTCAATCCTCAATCCACAATCCTCAGTCCTCAGTCCTCAAACCTCAATCCTCAATCCTCTATCCCCAATCCTCAATCCTCAGTCCTCAATCATCAATCCTCAATCTTCAATACTCAATCCTCAATCCTCAATCCTCAATCCTCAATCCTCATTCCTCAATCATCAATCCTTAATCTTCAATACTCAATCCTCAATCCTCAATCGTCAGCCTTCTATCCTCAATACTCAATCTTCAATCCTCAACACTCAATCCTCAATCCTCAATCCTCATTCTTCAATCCTCAATCTTCAATACTCAATACTCAATCCTCAATCCCCAATCCTCAATCCTCAATCATCAATCCTCAACCTTCAATACTCATTCCTCAATCCTCAATCTTCAATCCTCAATACTCAACCATCAATCCTCAGTTCTCAACACTCAATAGAATATCCTGAATTCTCAGGATTCAATACTCAAACCTCAATCCTCAACCCTCAGCCCTCATCCTCCGTCCTCAATCCTCAATCCTCAATCCTCATTCCTGAGTCCCCGATACTCAATTTTCAATCCTCAATCCTCAATCCTCAATCCTCAATCCTCAGTCCTCAGTCATCAATACTCAATCTTCAATACTCAATCCTCAATCCTCAATCCTCAATCCTCAATACTCAATCCTCAATCCTCAATCCTCATTCATCAAACCTCAACCAACATCCCTCAGTCCTCATCCTCAATTCTCAATTCTCAATCCTCAATCATCAATCCTCAATCTTCAATCCTTAATAATCAATTTTCAATCCTCAATCCTCAATACTTAGTCATCAATCCTCAATCTTCAATACTCAATCCTCAATCCTCAATCCTCTATCCTCAATCCTCAACCCTCAGTCCTCATTATCAGTTCTCAATTCTCAATCCTCAATTCTCAATCCTCAATCCTCAGTCCTCAGTCCTCAAACCTCAATCCTCAACCCTCAGCCCTCATCCTCAATACTGATACCTCAATTCTCAATCCTCAATCTTCAATCCTCAATACTCAATCTTCAATCCTCAATCCTCAGTCCTCAAACCTCAATTCTGAATCCTCAATCCTGAATCCTCAATCTTCGGCCCTCAGTCCTCAACAATCTGTTGTCAATCCTCAATCCTCAATAGAATATCCTCAATTCAATGTTTTCAATACTCAATACTCAATCTGCAATCTTCAAACCTCTATCCACAAACATCAATTCTCATCACTCAACACTCAACACTCAGTCCTCAATGTTCAATCCTCAATCCTCAATTCCCAATCTTCAATCCTCAATACTGAATCTTCAATCCTCAATCCTCAAACCACAATCCTCAGTCCTCAGTCCTCAAACCTCAATCCTCAATCCCCTATCCCCAATCCTCAATCCTCAGTACTCAATCATCAATCCTCAATCTTCAATACTCAATCCTCAATCCTCAATCCTCAATCCTCATTCCTCAATCATCAATCCTCAATCTTCAACACTCAATTCTCAATCCTCAATCGTCAGTCTTCTATCCTCAATACTCAATCTTCAATCCTCAGCACTCAATCCTCAATCCTCAATCCTCAATCCTCATTCTTCAATCCTCAATACCCAATCCTCAATCTTCAATCCTCAATCCTCAATTCTCAGTCCTCAATCCTCAATCCTCAATCGTCAGTCTTCGATCCTCAATACTCAATCTTCAATCCTCAATCCTCAAACCTCAATCCTCAATCCTCATTCTTCAATCCACAATACCCAATACTCAATCTTCAATCCTCAATCCTCAATCCTCATTTCTCAATGCTCTATCCTCAGTCCTCAGTCCTCAAACCTCGATCCTGAACCGTCAGCCCCCATCCTCAATCCTCAATCCTCAATCTTCAATCCTCAATCCTCAATACTCAATACTCAATCTTCAATCCTCAATCCTTAGTCCTCAAACTTCAATTCTGAATCCTCAATCCTGAATCCTCAATCTTCAGACCTCAGTCATCAACAATCTGTTGTCAATCCTCAATCCTCAATAGAATATCCTCAATTCAACGTTTTCAATACTCAATCCTCAATCCTCAATCCTCAACCCTCAACCCTCATTCTTCAATCCTCAATACCCAATCCTCAATGTTCGGTCCTCAATCCTCAATCCCCAATTCTCAATCCTCAGTCCTCAAACCTCAATCCTCAACCCTCAGCCCTCATCGTCAATCCTCAATCCTCAATCCTCAATCCTTAACCTTCAATCCTCAGTACTCAATCTTCAATCCTCAATCATCAATTCTCAACCCTCAATCCTCAATCGTCAGTCTTCAATCCTCAATACTCAATCTTCAATCCTCAATCCTCAATCCTCAATACTCAATCTACAATCCTCAATCCTTAGACCTCAAACCTCAATTCTGAATCCTCAATCCTGAATCCTCAACCTTCAGACCTCAGTCCTCTACAATCTGTTGTCAATCCTCAATCCTCAATAGAATATCCTCAATTCAAAGTTTTCAATAGTCAATACTCAATCTGCAATCTTCAAACCTCAAACCACAAACATCAATTCTCATCACTCAACACTCAATCCTCAGTCCTCAATCATCAATCCTCAATCTTCAATACTCAATCCTCAATCCTCAATCCTCAATCCTCATTCCTCAATCATCAGTCCTCAATCTTCAACACTCAATCCTCAATCCTCAATCGTCAGTCTTCTATCCTCAGTACTCAATCTTCAATCCTCAACACTCAATCCTCTATCCTCAATCCTCAATCCTCATTCTTCAATCCTCAATACCCAATCCTCAATCTTCAATTCTCAATCCTCAATCCTCAGTCCTCAGTCCTCAATCCTCAATCGTCAGTCTTCAATCCTCAATACTCAGTCTTCAATCCTCAATCCTCAAACCTCAATCCTCAACCCTCAGCCCTCATCGTCAATCCTCAATCCTCAATCCTCAATCCTTAACCTTCAATCCTCAATACTCAATCGTCACTCCTCAATCCCCAGTCCTCAATCTTCAATCCTCAATCCTCAATCCTCAATCCTCAATCCTCAATCCTCAATCCTCAATCATCAATCTTCAATCTTCAATACTCAATACTCAATCCTCAATCCCCAATCCTCAATCCTCAATCATCAATCCTCAACCTTCAATACTCATTCCTCAATCCTCAATCTTCAATCCTCAATACTCAACCATCAATTCTCAGTTCTCAACACTCAATAGAATATCCTGAATTCTCAGGATTCAATACTCAAACCTCAATCCTCAACCCTCAGCCCTCACCCTCCGTCCTCAATCCTCAATCCTCAATCCTCATTCTTGAGTCCCCGATACTCAATTTTCAATCCTCAATCCTCAATCCTCAATCCTCAATCCTCAATCCTCAGTCATCAATACTCAATCTTCAATACTCAATCCTCAATCCTCAATCCTCAATTCTCAATACTCAATCCTCAATCCTCAATCCTCATTCCTGAAACCTCAACCCACATCCCTCAGTCCTCATCCTCAATTCTCAATTCTCAATCCTCAATCCTCAATCCTCAATCTTCAATCCTTAATAATCAATTTTCAATCCTCAATCCTCAATACTCAGTCATCAATCCTCAATCTTCAATACTCAATCCTCAATCCTCAATCCTCTATCCTCAATCCTCAACCCTCAGTCCTCATTATCAGTTCTCAGTTCTCAATCCTCAATCCTCAGTCCTCAATCCTCAGTCCTCAATGATCAATCCTCAATCCTCAATCTTCAATCCTCAATACTCAATCTTCAATCCTCAATCCTCAATCCTCAATCGTCAATCTTCAGTCCTCAATACTCAATCCTCAATCCTCAACCTTCAATCGTCAATACTCATTCTTCAATCCTCAATCCTCAACCCTTAACCCTCAATTTTCATTCCTCAATCCTCAATCCTCAATCCTCAATCCTCATTCTTCAATCCTCAATACCCAATCCTCAATCTTCAATCCTCAATCCTCAATCCTCAATTCTCAATCCTCAATCCTCAGTCCTCAGTCCTCAAACCTCAATCCTCAACCCTCAGCCCTCATCCTCAATACTGAATCCTCAATTCTCAATCCTCAATCTTCAATCCTCAATACTCAATCTTCAACCCTCAATCCTCAGTCCTCAAACCTCAATTCTGAATCCTCAATCCTGAATCCTCAATCTTCGGCCCTCAGTCCTCAACAATCTGTTGTCAATCCTCAATCCTCAATAGAATATCCTCAATTCAATGTTTTCAATACTCAATACTCAATCTGCAATCTTCAAACCTCTATCCACAAACATCAATTCTCATCACTCAACACTCAACACTCAGTCCTCAACGTTCAATCCTCAATCCTCAATTCCCGGTCTTCAATCCTCAATACTGAATCTTCAATCCTCAATCCTCAATCCACAATCCTCAGTCCTCAGTCCTCGAACCTCAATCCTCAATCCTCTATCCCCAATCCTCAATCCTCAGTCCTCAATCATCAATCCTCAATCTTCAATACTCAATCCTCAATCCTCAATCCTCAATCTTCAATCCTCATTCCTCAATCATCAATCCTTAATCTTCAATACTCAATCCTCAATCCTCAATCGTCAGCCTTCTATCCTCAATCCCCAATCCTCAATCCTCAATCATCAATCCTCAACCTTCAATACTCATTCCTCAATCCTCAATCTTCAATCCTCAATACTCAACCATCAATCCTCAGTTCTCAACACTCAATAGAATATCCTGAATTCTCAGGATTCAATACTCAAACCTCAATCCTCAACCCTCAGCCCTCATCCTCCGTCCTCAATCCTCAATCCTCAATCCTCATTCCTGAGTCCCCGATACTCAATTTTCAATCCTCAATCCTCAATCCTCAATCCTCAATCCTCAGTCCTCAGTCATCAATACTCAATCTTCAATACTCAATCCTCAATCCTCAATCCTCAATCCTCAATACTCAATCCTCAATCCTCAATCCTCATTCATCAAACCTCAACCAACACCCCTCAGTCCTCATCCTCAATTCTCAATTCTCAATCCTCAATCATCAATCCTCAATCTTCAATCCTTAATAATCAATTTTCAATCCTCAATCCTCAATACTTAGTCATCAATCCTCAATCTTCAATACTCAATCCTCAATCCTCAATCCTCTATCCTCAATCCTCAACCCTCAGTCCTCATTATCAGTTCTCAATTCTCAATCCTCAATTCTCAATCCTCAATCCTCAGTCCTCAGTCCTCAAACCTCAATCCTCAACCCTCAGCCCTCATCCTCAATACTGATACCTCAATTCTCAATCCTCAATCTTCAATCCTCAATACTCAATCTTCAATCCTCAATCCTCAGTCCTCAAACCTCAATTCTGAATCCTCAATCCTGAATCCTCAATCTTCGGCCCTGAGTCCTCAACAATCTGTTGTCAATCCTCAATCCTCAATAGAATATCCTCAATTCAATGTTTTCAATACTCAATACTCAATCTGCAATCTTCAAACCTCTATCCACAAACATCAATTCTCATCACTCAACACTCAACACTCAGTCCTCAATGTTCAATCCTCAATCCTCAATTCCCAATCTTCAATCCTCAATACTGAATCTTCAATCCTCAATCCTCAAACCACAATCCTCAGTCCTCAGTCCTCAAACCTCAATCCTCAATCCCCTATCCCCAATCCTCAATCCTCAGTACTCAATCATCAATCCTCAATCTTCAATACTCAATCCTCAATCCTCAATCCTCAATCCTCATTCCTCAATCATCAATCCTCAATCTTCAACACTCAATCCTCAATCCTCAATCGTCAGTCTTCTATCCTCAGTACTCAATCTTCAATCCTCAACACTCAATCCTCTATCCTCAATCCTCAATCCTCATTCTTCAATCCTCAATACCCAATCCTCAATCTTCAATCCTCAATCCTCAATCCTCAGTCCTCAATCCTCAGTCCTCAATCGTCAGTCTTCAATCCTCAATACTCAGTCTTCAATCCCCAATCCTCAAACCTCAATCCTCAACCCTCAGCCCTCATCGTCAATCCTCAATCCTCAATCCTCAATCCTTAACCTTCAATCCTCAATACTCAATCGTCACTCCTCAATCCCCAGTCCTCAATCTTCAATCCTCAATCCTCAATCCTCAATCCTCAATCCTCAATCCTCAATCCTCAATCCTCAATCATCAATCTTCAATCTTCAATACTCAATACTCAATCCTCAATCCCCAATCCTCAATCCTCAATCATCAATCCTCATCCTTCAATACTCATTCCTCAACCCTCATTCTTCAATCCTCAATACCCAATCCTCAATGTTCGGTCCTCAATCCTCAATCCCCAATTCTCAATCCTCAGTCCTCAAACCTCAATCCTCAACCCTCAGCCCTCATCGTCAATCCTCAATCCTCAATCCTCAATCCTTAACCTTCAATCCTCAGTACTCAATCTTCAATCCTCAATCATCAATTCTCAACCCTCAATCCTCAATCGTCAGTCTTCAATCCTCAATACTCAATCTTCAATCCTCAATCCTCAATCCTCAATCCTCAATACTCAATCTACAATCCTCAATCCTTAGACCTCAAACCTCAATTCTGAATCCTCAATCCTGAATCCTCAACCTTCAGACCTCAGTCCTCTACAATCTGTTGTCAATCCTCAATCCTCAATAGAATATCCTCAATTCAAAGTTTTCAATAGTCAATACTCAATCTGCAATCTTCAGACCTCAAACCACAAACATCAATTCTCATCACTCAACACTCAATCCTCAGTCCTCAATCATCAATCCTCAATCTTCAATACTCAATCCTCAATCCTCAATCCTCAATCCTCATTCCTCAATCATCAGTCCTCAATCTTCAACACTCAATCCTCAATCCTCAATCGTCAGTCTTCTATCCTCAGTACTCAATCTTCAATCCTCAACACTCAATCCTCTATCCTCAATCCTCAATCCTCATTCTTCAATCCTCAATACCCAATCCTCAATCTTCAATCCTCAATCCTCAATCCTCAGTCCTCAGTCCTCAATCCTCAATCGTCAGTCTTCAATCCTCAATACTCAGTCTTCAATCCTCAATCCTCAAACCTCAATCCTCAACCCTCAGCCCTCATCGTCAATCCTCAATCCTCAATCCTCAATCCTTAACCTTCAATCCTCAATACTCAATCGTCACTCCTCAATCCCCAGTCCTCAATCTTCAATCCTCAATCCTCAATCCTCAATCCTCAATCCTCAATCCTCAATCCTCAATCATCAATCTTCAATCTTCAATACTCAATACTCAATACTCAATCCCCAATCCTCAATCCTCAATCATCAATCCTCAACCTTCAATACTCATTCCTCAATCCTCAATCTTCAATCCTCAATACTCAACCATCAATTCTCAGTTCTCAACACTCAATAGAATATCCTGAATTCTCAGGATTCAATACTCAAACCTCAATCCTCAACCCTCAGCCCTCACCCTCCGTCCTCAATCCTCAATCCTCAATCCTCATTCTTGAGTCCCCGATACTCAATTTTCAATCCTCAATCCTCAATCCTCAATCCTCAATCCTCAATCCTCAGTCATCAATACTCAATCTTCAATACTCAATCCTCAATCCTCAATCCTCAATTCTCAATACTCAATCCTCAATCCTCAATCCTCATTCCTGAAACCTCAACCCACATCCCTCAGTCCTCATCCTCAATTCTCAATTCTCAATCCTCAATCCTCAATCCTCAATCTTCAATCCTTAATAATCAATTTTCAATCCTCAATCCTCAATACTCAGTCATCAATCCTCAATCTTCAATACTCAATCCTCAATCCTCAATCCTCTATCCTCAATCCTCAACCCTCAGTCCTCATTATCAGTTCTCAGTTCTCAATCCTCAATCCTCAGTCCTCAATCCTCAGTCCTCAATGATCAATCCTCAATCCTCAATCTTCAATCCTCAATACTCAATCTTCAATCCTCAATCCTCAATCCTCAATCGTCAATCTTCAGTCCTCAATACTCAATCCTCAATCCTCAACCTTCAATCGTCAATACTCATTCTTCAATCCTCAATCCTCAACCCTTAACCCTCAATTTTCATTCCTCAATCCTCAATCCTCAATCCTCAATCCTCATTCTTCAATCCTCAATACCCAATCCTCAATCTTCAATCCTCAATCCTCAATCCTCAATTCTCAATCCTCAATCCTCAGTCCTCAGTCCTCAAACCTCAATCCTCAACCCTCAGCCCTCATCCTCAATACTGAATCCTCAATTCTCAATCCTCAATCTTCAATCCTCAATACTCAATCTTCAACCCTCAATCCTCAGTCCTCAAACCTCAATTCTGAATCCTCAATCCTGAATCCTCAATCTTCGGCCCTCAGTCCTCAACAATCTGTAGTCAATCCTCAATCCTCAATAGAATATCCTCAATTGAATGTTTTCAATACTCAATACTCAATCTGCAATCTTCAAACCTCTATCCACAAACATCAATTCTCATCACTCAACACTCAACACTCAGTCCTCAACGTTCAATCCTCAATCCTCAATTCCCGGTCTTCAATCCTCAATACTGAATCTTCAATCCTCAATCCTCAATCCACAATCCTCAGTCCTCAGTCCTCAAACCTCAATCCTCAATCCTCTATCCCCAATCCTCAATCCTCAGTCCTCAATCATCAATCCTCAATCTTCAATACTCAATCCTCAATCCTCAATCCTCAATCCTCAATCCTCATTCCTCAATCATCAATCCTTAATCTTCAATACGCAATCCTCAATCCTCAATCGTCAGCCTTCTATCCTCAATACTCAATCTTCAATCCTCAACACTCAATCCTCAATCCTCAATCCTCATTCTTCAATCCTCAATCTTCAATACTCAATACTCAATCCTCAATCCCCAATCCTCAATCCTCAATCATCAATCCTCAACCTTCAATACTCATTCCTCAATCCTCAATCTTCAATCCTCAATACTCAACCATCAATCCTCAGTTCTCAACACTCAATAGAATATCCTGAATTCTCAGGATTCAATACTCAAACCTCAATCCTCAACCCTCAGCCCTCATCCTCCTTCCTCAATCCTCAATCCTCAATCCTCATTCCTGAGTCCCCGATACTCAATTTTCAATCCTCAATCCTCAATCCTCAATCCTCAATCCTCAGTCCTCAGTCATCAATACTCAATCTTCAATACTCAATCCTCAATCCTCAATCCTCAATCCTCAATACTCAATCCTCAATCCTCAATCCTCATTCATCAAACCTCAACCAACATCCCTCAGTCCTCATCCTCAATTCTCAATTCTCAATCCTCAATCATCAATCCTCAATCTTCAATCCTTAATAATCAATTTTCAATCCTCAATCCTCAATACTTAGTCATCAATCCTCAATCTTCAATACTCAATCCTCAATCCTCAATCCTCTATCCTCAATCCTCAACCCTCAGTCCTCATTATCAGTTCTCAATTCTCAATCCTCAATTCTCAATCCTCAATCCTCAGTCCTCAGTCCTCAAACCTCAATCCTCAACCCTCAGCCCTCATCCTCAATACTGATACCTCAATTCTCAATCCTCAATCTTCAATCCTCAATACTCAATCTTCAATCCTCAATCCTCAGTCCTCAAACCTCAATTCTGAATCCTCAATCCTGAATCCTCAATCTTCGGCCCTCAGTCCTCAACAATCTGTTGTCAATCCTCAATCCTCAATAGAATATCCTCAATTCAATGTTTTCAATACTCAATACTCAATCTGCAATCTTCAAACCTCTATCCACAAACATCAATTCTCATCACTCAACACTCAACACTCAGTCCTCAATGTTCAATCCTCAATCCTCAATTCCCAATCTTCAATCCTCAATACTGAATCTTCAATCCTCAATCCTCAAACCACAATCCTCAGTCCTCAGTCCTCAAACCTCAATCCTCAATCCCCTATCCCCAATCCTCAATCCTCAGTACTCAATCATCAATCCTCAATCTTCAATACTCAATCCTCAATCCTCAATCCTCAATCCTCATTCCTCAGTCATCAATCCTCAATCTTCAACACTCAATTCTCAATCCTCAATCGTCAGTCTTCTATCCTCAATACTCAATCTTCAATCCTCAACACTCAATCCTCAATCCTCAATCCTCAATCCTCATTCTTCAATCCTCAATACCCAATCCTCAATCTTCAATCCTCAATCCTCAATCCTCAGTCCTCAATCCTCAATCCTCAATCGTCAGTCTTCGATCCTCAATACTCAATCTTCAATCCTCAATCCTCAAACCTCAATCCTCAATCCTCATTCTTCAATCCACAATACCCAATACTCAATCTTCAATCCTCAATCCTCAATCCTCATTTCTCAATGCTCTATCCTCAGTCCTCAGTCCTCAAACCTCGATCCTGAACCGTCAGCCCCCATCCTCAATCCTCAATCCTCAATCTTCAATCCTCAATCCTCAATACTCAATACTCAATCCTCAGGCTACAATACTCAATCTTCAATCCTCAATCCTCATTCTTCAATCCTCAATACCTAATCCTCAATCCTCAATTCTCAGTCCGCAAACCTCAATTCTGAATCCTCAATTCTCAACCTTCAATCCTCAATTCTCAGTCCTCAGTACTCAACCATCAATCCTCTATTCTCAATACTCAAGAGAATATCCTGAATTCTCAGGATTCAACACACAAACAACAACCCTCATATCTCAGCCCTCATCCTCCATCCTCAATCCTCAATCCTCAATCCTCAATCTTCAATCCTCAATACTCAATCTTCAATCCTCAATCCTCAATTCTCAATCCTCAATCCCCAATCCTCAGGCATCAATACTCAATCTTCAATACTCAATCCTCAATCCTCACTCCTCAATCCTCAATCCTCAAACCTCAATCCTCATTCCTCAAACCTCAATCCTCAGTCTGCAATCCTTAATCCTCAATCCTCAATCCTCAATCCTCATTCTTCAATCCTCAATACCCAATCCTCAATCTTCAATCATCAATCCTCAATCCTCAATTCTCAATCCTGAATCTTCAATCCTCAATCCTTAGTCCTCAAACCTCAATTCCGAATCCTCAATCCTGAATCCTCAATCCTCAGACCTCAGTCCTCAACAATCTGTTGTCAATCCTCAATCCTCAATAGAATATCCTCAATTCAAAGTGTTCAATAGTCAATACTCAATCTGCAATCTTCAAACCTCTATCCACAAACATCAATTCTCATCACTCAACACTCAATCCTCAGTCCTCAATCATCAATCCTCAATCTTCAATCCTCATTCTTCAATCCTCAATACCCAATCCTCAACCTTCAATCCTCAATCCTCAATCCACAGTCCTCAATCCTCAATCCTCAATTCTCAATCCTGAATCTTCAATCCTCAATATTCAATCTTCAACCCTCAATCCTCAATCCTCAGTCCTCAATCCTCAATCCTTAGTCCTCAAACCTCAATTCCGAATCCTCAATCCTGAATCCTCAATCTTCAGACCTCAGTCCTCAACAATCTGTTGTCAATCCTCAATCCTCAATAGAATATCCTCAATTCAAAGTTTTCAATAGTCAATACTCAATCTGCAATCTTCAAACCTCTATCCACAAACATCAATTCTCATCACTCAACACTCAATCCTCAGTCCTCAATCATCAATCCTCAATCTTCAATCCTCATTCTTCAATCCTCAATACCCAATCCTCAACCTTCAATCCTCAATCCTCAATCCACAGTCCTCAATCCTCAATCCTCATTTGTCAGTCTTCAAACCTCAATACTCAATCTTCAATCCTCAATCCTCAAACCTCAATCCTCAATCCTCATTCTTCGATCCTCAATACCCAATACTCAATCTTCAATCCTCAATCCTCAATCCTCATTTCTCAATGCTCTATCCTCAGTCCTCAGTCCTCAAACCTCAATCCCGAACCGTCAGCCCCCATCCTCAATCGTCAATACTCAATCTTCAATCCTCAGTCCTCAATCCTCAATACTCAATCTTCAATCCTCAATCCTTAGTCCTCAAACCTCAATTCTGAGTCCAAAATCCTGAATCATCAATCTTCAGACCTCAGTCCTCAACAATCTGTTGTCAATCCTCAATACCCAATCCTCAGTCTTCAATCCTCAATCCTCAATCCCCAATTCTCAATCCTCAATCCTCAGTCCTCAGTCCTCAAACCTCAATCCTCAACCCTCAGCCCTCATCGTCAATCCTCAATCCTCAATCCTGAATCCTTAACCTTCAATCCTCAATACTGAATCTTCAATCCTCAATCCTCAATCCACAATCGTCAGACCTCATACCTCAATTCTGAATCCTCAATCCTGAGTCCTCAATCTTCGGCCCTCAGTCCTCAACAATCAATTGTCAATCCTCAATTCTCAATAGAATATCCTCAATTCACAGCTTTCAATACTCAATACTCAAACTGCAATCTTCAAACCTCTATCCACAAACATCAATACTCATCACTCAACCCTCAATACTCAGTCCTCAACGTTCAATCCTCAATCCTCTATCCTCAATCCTCAATCGTCAATCTTCAATCCTCAATACTCAATCTTCAATCCTCAATCCTCAATCCTCAATCCTCAATCCTCAATCCTTAGTCCTCAAACCTCAATTCCGAATCCTCAATCCTGAATCCTCAATCTTCAGACCTCAGTCCTCAACAATCTGTTGTCAATCCTCAATCCTCAATAGAATATCCTCAATTCAAAGTTTTCAATAGTCAATACTCAATCTGCAATCTTCAAACCTCTATCCACAAACATCAATTCTCATCACTCAACACTCAATCCTCAGTCCTCAATCATCAATCCTCAATACCCAATCCTCAACCTTCAATCCTCAATCCTCAATCCACAGTCCTCAATCCTCAATCCTCATTTGTCAGTCTTCAAACCTCAATACTCAATCTTCAATCCTCAATCCTCAAACCTCAATCCTCAATCCTCATTCTTCGATCCTCAATACCCAATACTCAATCTTCAATCCTCAATCCTCAATCCTCATTTCTCAATGCTCTATCCTCAGTCCTCAGTCCTCAAACCTCAATCCCGAACCGTCAGCCCCCATCCTCAATCGTCAATACTCAATCTTCAATCCTCATTCTTCAATCCTCACTGCCCAATCCTCAATCTTCAATCCTCAATCCTCAATCCTCAATTCTCAATCCTCTATCTTCAATCCTAAATACTAAATCTTCAATCCTCAATCCTCAATCCTCAATCCTCAATCCTCAATCCTCATTCTACAATCCTCAATACTCAATCTTGAATCATCAATCGTCAACTCTCAATACTCAACCCTCAATCCTCAATCGTCACTCCTCAATCCCCAATCCTCAATCTTCAATCCTCAATCCTCAATCCTCAATCCTCAATCCTCAATCCTCAATCCTCAATCCTCAATCATCAATCCTCAATCTTCAATACTCAATACTCAATCCTCAATCCCCAATCCTCAATCCTCAATCATCAATCCTCAACCTTCAATACTCATTCCTCAATCCTCAATCTTCAATCCTCAATACTCAACCATCAATACTCAGTTCTCAACACTCAATAGAATATCCTGAATTCTCAGGATTCAATACTCAAACCTCAATCGTCAACCCTCAGCCCTCATCCTCCGTCCTAAATCCTCAATCGTCAATCCTCATTCTTGAGTCCCCGATACTCAATTTTCAATCCTCAATCCTCAATCCTCAATCCTCAATCCTCAATCATCAGTCATCAATACTCAATCTTCAATACTCAATCCTCAATCCTCAATCCTCAATCCTCAATACTCAATCCTCAATCCTCAATCCTCATTCCTCAAACCTCAATCCACAACCCTCAGTCCTCATCCTCAATTCTCAATTCTCAATCCTCAATCCTCAATCCTCAATCTTCAATCCTTAATAATCAATTTTCAATCCTCAATCCTCAATACTCAGTCATCAATCCTCAATCTTCAATACTCAATCCTCAATCCTCAATCCTCTATCCTCAATCCTCAACCCTCAGTCCTCATTATCAGTTCTCAATTCTCAATCCTCAATCCTCAGTCCTCAATCCTCAGTCCTCAATGATCAATCCTCAATCCTCAATCTTCAATCCTCAATACGCAATCTTCAATCCTCAATCCTCAATCCTCAATCGTCAATCTTCAGTCCTCAATACTCAATCCTCAATCCTCAATCCTCAATACCCAATCCTCAATCTTCAACCCTCAATCCTCAATCCTCAATTCTCAATCCTCAATCCACAGTCCTCAGTCCTCAAACCTCAATCCTCAACCCTCAGCCCTCATCCTCAATACTGAATCCTCAATTCTCAATCCTCAATCTTCAATCCTCAATACTCAATCTTCAGACCTCAATCCTCAGTCCTCAAACCTCAATTCTGAATCCTCAACCCTGAATCCTCAATCTTCGGCCCTCAGTCCTCAACAATCTGTTGTCAATCCTCAATCCTCAATAGAATATCCTCAATTCAATGTTTTCAATACTCAATACTCAATCTGCAACCTTCAAACCTCTACCCACAAACATCAATTCCCATCACTCAACACTCAACACTCAGTCCTCAATGTTCAATCCTCAATCCTCAATTCCCAATCTTCAATCCTCAATACTGAATCTTCAATCCTCAATCCTCAGTCCACAATCCTCAGTCTTCAGTCCTCAAACCTCAATCCTCAATCCTCTATCCCCAATCCTCAATCCTCAGTCCTCAATCATCAATCCTCAATCTTCAATACTCAATCCTCAATCCTCAATCCTCAATCCTCATTCCTCAATCATCAATCCTTAATCTTCAATACTCAATCCTCAATCCTCAATCGTCAGTCTTCTATCCTCAATACTCAATCGTCAGTCTTCAATCCTCAATACTCAATCTTCAATCCTCAATCCTCAATCCTCAATACTCAATCTTCAATCCTCAATCCTTAGTCCTCAAACCTCAATTCTGAATCCTCAATCCTGAATCCTCAACCTTCAGACCTCAGTTCTCAACAATCTGTTGTCAATCCTCAATCCTCAATAGAATATCCTCAATTCAAAGTTTTCAATAGTCAATACTCAATCTGCAATCTTCAAACCTCTATCCACAAACATCAATTCTCATCACTCAACACTCAATCCTCAGTCCTCAATCATCAATCCTCAATCTTCAATACTCAATCCTCAATCCTCAATCCTCAATCCTCATTCCTCAATCATCAGTCCTCAATCTTCAACACTCAATCCTCAATCCTCAATCGTCAGTCTTCTATCCTCAGTACTCAATCTTCAATCCTCAACACTCAATCCTCTATCCTCAATCCTCAATCCTCATTCTTCAATCCTCAATACCCAAACCTCAATCTTCAATCCTCAATCCTCAATCCTCAGTCCTCAATCCTCAATCCTCAATCGTCAGTCTTCAATCCTCAATACTCAATCTTCAATCCTCAATCCTCAAACCTCAATCCTCAATCCTCATTCTTCGATCCTCAATACCCAATACTCAATCTTCAATCCTCAATCCTCAATCCTCATTTCTCAATGCTCTATCCTCAGTCCTCAGCCCTCAAACCTCAATCCTGAACCGTCAGCCCCCATCCACAATCGTCAATACTCAATCTTCAATCCTCAATCCTCAATCCTCAATACTCAATCTTCAATCCTCAATCCTCAATCCTCATTCTTCAATCCTCAGTACCCAAACCTGAATCTTCAATCCTCAACACTCAATCCTCTATCCTCAATCCTCAATCCTCATTCTTCAATCCTCAATCCTCATTCTTCGATCCTCAATACCCAATACTCAATCTTCAATCCTCAATCCTCAATCCTCATTTCTCAATGCTCTATCCTCAGTCCTCAGCCCTCAAACCTCAATCCTGAACCGTCAGCCCCCATCCTCAATCTTCAATCCTCAATCCTCAATCCTCAGTCCTCAATCCTCAATCCTCAATCGTCAGCCTTCAATCCTCAATACTCAATCTTCAATCCTCAATACTCAATCTTCAATCCTCAATCCTCAATCCTCAATCCTCAATCCTCATTCTTCAATCCACAGTACCCAAACCTGAATCTTCAATCCTCAATCCTCAAACCTCAATCCTCAATCCTCAACCCTCATTCTTCAATCCTCAATACCCAATCCTCAATCTTCAATCCTCAGTCCTCAGTCCCCAATTCTCAATCCTCAATCCTCAGTCCTCAGTCCTCAAACCTCAATCCTCAACCCTCAGCCCTCATCGTCAATCCTCAATCCTCAATCCTCAATCCTTAACCTTCAATCCTCAATACTCAATCTTCAATCCTCAATCATCAATTCTCAACCCTCAATCCTCAATCCTCAATCCTCAGTCCTCAATTCTCAATACTCAATCGTCAGTCTTCAATCCTCAATACTCAATCTTCCATCCTCAATCCTCAATCCTCAATCCTCAATCCTCATTCTTGAACCCTCAATACCCAATACTCAATCTTCAATCCTCAATCCTCAATCCTCAATTCTCAATCCTCTACCTTCAGTCCTCAATACTAAATCTTCAATCCTCAATCCTCAGTCCTCAAACCTCAATTCTGAATCCTCAATTCTCAACCTTCAATCCTCAATTCTCAGTCCTCAGTACTCAACCATCAATCCTCTATTCTCAATACTCAAGAGAATATCCTGAATTCTCAGGATTCAACACACAAACAACAACCCTCATATCTCAGCCCTCATCCTCCATCCTCAATCCTCAATCCTCAATCCTCAATCTTCAATCCTCAATACTCAATCTTCAATCCTCAATCCTCAATTCTCAATCCTCAATCCCCAATCCTCAGGCATCAATACTCAATCTTCAATACTCAACCCTCAATCCTCACTCCTCAATCCTCAATCCTCAAACCTCAATCCTCATTCCTCAAACCTCAATCCTCAGTCTGCAATCCTTAATCCTCAATCCTCAATCCTCAATCCTCATTCTTCAATCCTCAATACCCAATCCTCAATCTTCAATCCTCAATCCACAATCCTCAATTCTCAATCCTGAATCTTCAATCCTCAATATTCAATCTTCAACCCTCAATCCTCAATCCTCAATCCTCAATCCTCAATCCTTAGTCCTCAAACCTCAATTCCGAATCCTCAATCCTGAATCCTCAATCTTCAGACCTCAGTCCTCAACAATCTGTTGTCAATCCTCAATCCTCAATAGAATATCCTCAATTCAAAGTTTTCAATAGTCAATACTCAATCTGCAATCTTCAAACCTCTATCCACAAACATCAATTCTCATCACTCAACACTCAATCCTCAGTCCTCAATCATCAATCCTCAATCTTCAATCCTCATTCTTCAATCCTCAATACCCAATCCTCAACCTTCAATCCTCAATCCTCAATCCACAGTCCTCAATCCTCAATCCTCATTTGTCAGTCTTCAAACCTCAATACTCAATCTTCAATCCTCAATCCTCAAACCTCAATCCTCAATCCTCATTCTTCGATCCTCAATACCCAATACTCAATCTTCAATCCTCAATCCTCAATCCTCATTTCTCAATGCTCTATCCTCAGTCCTCAGTCCTCAAACCTCAATCCCGAACCGTCAGCCCCCATCCTCAATCGTCAATACTCAATCTTCAATCCTCAGTCCTCAATCCTCAATACTCAATCTTCATTCCTCAATCCTTAGTCCTCAAACCTCAATTCTGAGTCCAAAATCCTGAATCATCAATCTTCAGACCTCAGTCCTCAACAATCTGTTGTCAATCCTCAATACCCAATCCTCAGTCTTCAATCCTCAATCCTCAATCCCCAATTCTCAATCCTCAATCCTCAGTCCTCAGTCCTCAAACCTCAATCCTCAACCCTCAGCCCTCATCGTCAATCCTCAATCCTCAATCCTGAATCCTTAACCTTCAATCCTCAATACTGAATCTTCAATCCTCAATCCTCACTCCACAATCGTCAGACCTCATACCTCAATTCTGAATCCTCAATCCTGAGTCCTCAATCTTCGGCCCTCAGTCCTCAACAATCAATTGTCAATCCTCAATTCTCAATAGAATATCCTCAATTCACAGCTTTCAATACTCAATACTCAAACTGCAATCTTCAAACCTCTATCCACAAACATCAATACTCATCACTCAACCCTCAATACTCAGTCCTCAACGTTCAATCCTCAATCCTCTATCCTCAATCCTCAATCGTCAATCTTCAATCCTCAATACTCAATCTTCAATCCTCAATCCTCAATCCTCAATCCTCAATCCTCATTCTTCAATCCTCAGTACCCAAACCTGAATCTTCAATCCTCAATCCTCAATCCTCAATCCTCAATCCTCAACCCTCATTCTTCAATCCTCAATACCCAATCCTCAATCTTCAATCCTCAGTCCTCAGTCCCCAATTCTCAATCCTCAATCCTCAGTCCTCAGTCCTCAAACCTCAATCCTCAACCCTCAGCCCTCATCGTCAATCCTCAATCCTCAATCCTCAATCCTTAACCTTCAATCCTCAATACTCAATCTTCAATCCTCAATCATCAATTCTGAACCCTCAATCCTCAATCCTCAATCCTCAGTCCTCAATTCTCAATACTCAATCGTCAGTCTTCAATCCTCAATACTCAATCTTCTATCCTCAATCCTCAATCCGCAATCCTCAATCCTCATTCTTGAATCCTCAATACCCAATACTCAATCTTCAATCCTCAATCCTCAATCCTCAATTCTCAATCCTCTACCTTCAGTCCTCAATACTAAATCTTCAATCCTCAATCCTCGATCCTCAATCCCCAATCCTCAATCCTCAATCGTCCGTCTTCTATCCTCAATACTCAATCTTCAATCCTCAACACTCAATCTTCAATCCTCAATCCTCAATCCTCATTCTTCAATCCTCACTACCCAATCCTCAATCTTCAATCCTCAATCCTCAATCCTCAATTCTCAATCCTCTATCTTCAATCCTAAATACTAAATCTTCAATCCTCAATCCTCAATCCTCAATCCTCAATCCTCAATCCTCATTCTACAATCCTCAATACTCAATCTTGAATCATCAATCGTCAACTCTCAATCCTCAATCCTCAATCCTCAATCGTCACTCCTCAATCCCCAATCCTCAATCTTCAATCCTCAATCCTCAATCCTCAATCCTCAATCCTCAATCCTCAATCCTCAATCCTCAATCATCAATGCTCAATCTTCAATACTCAATACTCAATCCTCAATCCCCAATCCTCAATCCTCAATCATCAATCCGCAACCTTCAATACTCATTCCTCAATCCTCAATCTTCAATCCTCAATACTCAACCATCAATCCTCAGTTCTCAACACTCAATAGAATATCCTGAATTCTCAGGATTCAATACTCAAACCTCAATCGTCAACCCTCAGCCCTCATCCTCCGTCCTAAATCCTCAATCGTCAATCCTCATTCTTGAGTCCCCGATACTCAATTTTCAATCCTCAATCCTCAATCCTCAATCCTCAATCCTCAATCATCAGTCATCAATACTCAATCTTCAATACTCAATCCTCAATCCTCAATCCTCAATCCTCAATCCTCAATACTCAATCCTCAATCCTCAATCCTCATTCCTCAAACCTCAATCCACAACCCTCAGTCCTCATCCTCAATTCTCAATTCTCAATCCTCAATCCTCAATCCTCAATCTTCAATCCTTAATAATCAATTTTCAATCCTCAATCCTCAATACTCAGTCATCAATCCTCAATCTTCAATACTCAATCCTCAATCCTCAATCCTCTATCCTCAATCCTCGACCCTCAGTCCTCATTATCAGTTCTCAATTCTCAATCCTCAATCCTCAGTCCTCAATCCTCAGTCCTCAATGATCAATCCTCAATCCTCAATCTTCAATCCTCAATACTCAATCTTCAATCCTCAATCCTCAATCCTCAATCCTCAATCGTCAATCTTCAGTCCTCAATACTCAATCCTCAATCCTCAATCCTCAATACCCAATCCTCAATCTTCAACCCTCAATCCTCAATCCTCAATTCTCAATCCTCAATCCACAGTCCTCAGTCCTCAAACTTCAATCCTCAACCCTCAGCCCTCATCCTCAATACTGAATCCTCAATTCTCAATCCTCAATCTTCAATCCTCAATACTCAATCTTCAGACCTCAATCCTCAGTCCTCAAACCTCAATTCTGAATCCTCAATCCTGAATCCTCAATCTTCGGCCCTCAGTCCTCAACAATCTGTTGTCAATCCTCAATCCTCAATAGAATATCCTCAATTCAATGTTTTCAATACTCAATACTCAATCTGCAACCTTCAAACCTCTACCCACAAACATCAATTCCCATCACTCAACACTCAACACTCAGTCCTCAATGTTCAATCCTCAATCCTCAATTCCCAATCTTCAATCCTCAATACTGAATCTTCAATCCTCAATCCTCAGTCCGCAATCCTCAGTCTTCAGTCCTCAAACCTCAATCCTCAATCCTCTATCCCCAATCCTCAATCCTCAGTCCTCAATCATCAATCCTCAATCTTCAATACTCAATCCTCAATCCTCAATCCTCAATCCTCATTCCTCAATCATCAATCCTTAATCTTCAATACTCAATCCTCAATCCTCAATCGTCAGTCTTCTATCCTCAATACTCAATCGTCAGTCTTCAATCCTCAATACTCAATCTTCAATCCTCAATCCTCAATCCTCAATACTCAATCTTCAATCCTCAATCCTTAGTCCTCAAACCTCAATTCTGAATCCTCAATCCTGAATCCTCAACCTTCAGACCTCAGTTCTCAACAATCTGTTGTCAATCCTCAATCCTCAATAGAATATCCTCAATTCAAAGTTTTCAATAGTCAATACTCAATCTGCAATCTTCAAACCTCTATCCACAAACATCAATTCTCATCACTCAACACTCAATCCTCAGTCCTCAATCATCAATCCTCAATCTTCAATACTCAATCCTCAATCCTCAATCCTCAATCCTCATTCCTCAATCATCAGTCCTCAATCTTCAACACTCAATCCTCAATCCTCAATCGTCAGTCTTCTATCCTCAGTACTCAATCTTCAATCCTCAACACTCAATCCTCTATCCTCAATCCTCAATCCTCATTCTTCAATCCTCAATACCCAATCCTCAATCTTCAATCCTCAATCCTCAATCCTCAGTCCTCAATCCTCAATCCTCAATCGTCAGTCTTCAATCCTCAATACTCAATCTTCAATCCTCAATCCTCAAACCTCAATCCTCAATCCTCATTCTTCGATCCTCAATACCCAATACTCAATCTTCAATCCTCAATCCTCAATCCTCATTTCTCAATGCTCTATCCTCAGTCCTCAGCCCTCAAACCTCAATCCTGAACCGTCAGCCCCCATCCTCAATCGTCAATACTCAATCTTCAATCCTCAATCCTCAATCCTCAATACTCAATCTTCAATCCTCAATCCTCAATCCTCATCCTTCAATCCTCAGTACCCAAACCTGAATCTTCAATCCTCAACACTCAATCCTCTATCCTCAATCCTCAATCCTCATTCTTCAATCCTCAATCCTCATTCTTCGATCCTCAATACCCAATACTCAATCTTCAATCCTCAATCCTCAATCCTCATTTCTCAATGCTCTATCCTCAGTCCTCAGCCCTCAAACCTCAATCCTGAACCGTCAGCCCCCATCCTCAATCTTCAATCCTCAATCCTCAATCCTCAGTCCTCAATCCTCAATCCTCAATCGTCAGCCTTCAATCCTCAATACTCAATCTTCAATCCTCAATACTCAATCTTCAATCCTCAATCCTCAATCCTCAATCCTCAATCCTCATTCTTCAATCCTCAGTACCCAAACCTGAATCTTCAATCCTCAATCCTCAAACCTCAATCCTCAATCCTCAACCCTCATTCTTCAATCCTCAATACCCAATCCTCAATCTTCAATCCTCAGTCCTCAGTCCCCAATTCTCAATCCTCAATCCTCAGTCCTCAGTCCTCAAACCTCAATCCTCAACCCTCAGCCCTCATCGTCAATCCTCAATCCTCAATCCTCAATCCTTAACCTTCAATCCTCAATACTCAATCTTCAATCCTCAATCATCAATTCTCAACCCTCAATCCTCAATCCTCAATCCTCAGTCCTCAATTCTCAATACTCAATCGTCAGTCTTCAATCCTCAATACTCAATCTTCTATCCTCAATCCTCAATCCTCAATCCTCAATCCTCATTCTTGAACCCTCAATACCCAATACTCAATCTTCAATCCTCAATCCTCAATCCTCAATTCTCAATCCTCTACCTTCAGTCCTCAATACTAAATCTTCAATCCTCAATCCTCGATCCTCAATCCTCAATCCTCAATCCTCAATCGTCCGTCTTCTATCCTCAATACTCAATCTTCAATCCTCAACACTCAATCTTCAATCCTCAATCCTCAATCCTCATTCTTCAATCCTCACTACCCAAACCTCAATCTTCAATCCTCAATCCTCAATCCTCAATTCTCAATCCTCTATCTTCAGTCCTAAATACTAAATCTTCAATCCTCAATCCTCAATCCTCAATCCTCAATCCTCAATCCTCATTCTACAATCCTCAATACTCAATCTTGAATCATCAATCGTCAACTCTCAATCCTCAATCCTCAATCCTCAATCGTCAGTCCTCAATCCCCAATCCTCAATCTTAAATACTCAATCCTCAATCCTCAATCCTCAATCCTCAATCCTCAATCCTCAATCCTCAATCATCAATCCTCAGTCTTCAATACTCAATACTCAATCCTCAATCCCCAATCCTCAATCATCAATCCTCAACCTCCAATACTCATTCCTCAATCCTCAATCTTCAATCCTCAAAACTCAACCATCAATCCTCAGTTCTCAACACTCAATAGAATATCCTGAATTCTCAGGATTCAATACTCAAACCTCAATCCTCAACCCTCAGCCCTCATTCTCCGTCCTAAATTCTCAATCGTCAATCCTCATTCTTGAGTCCCCGATACTCAATTTTCAATCCTCAATCCTCAATCCTCAATCCTCAGTCCTCAATCCTCAGTCATCAATACTCAATCTTCAATACTCAATCCTCAATCCTCAATCCTCAATCCTCAATACTCAATCCTCAATCCTCAATCCTCATTCCTCAAACCTTAATCCAGAACCCTCAGTCCTCATCCTCAATTCTCAATTCTCAATCCTCAATCCTCAATCCTCAACCTTCAATCCTTAATAATCAATTTTCAATCCTCAATCCTCAATACTCAGTCCTCAATCCTCAATCCTCAATCGTCAGCCTTCAATCCTCAATACTCAATCTTCAGTCCTCAATACTCAATCTTCAATCCTCAATCCTCAATCCTCAATCCTCAATCCTCATTCTTCAATCCTCAGTACCCAAACCTGAATCTTCAATCCTCAATCCTCAAACCTCAATCCTCAATCCTCAACCCTCATTCTTCAATCCTCAATACCCAATCCTCAATCTTCAATCCTCAGTCCTCAGTCCCCAATTCTCAATCCTCAATCCTCAGTCCTCAGTCCTCAAACCTCAATCCTCAACCCTCAGCCCTCATCGTCAATCCTCAATCCTCAATCCTCAATCCTTAACCTTCAATCCTCAATACTCAATCTTCAATCCTCAATCATCAATTCTCAACCCTCAATCCTCAATCCTCAATCCTCAGTCCTCAATTCTCAATACTCAATCGTCAGTCTTCAATCCTCAATACTCAATCTTCTATCCTCAATCCTCAATCCTCAATCCTCAATCCTCATTCTTGAATCCTCAATACCCAATACTCAATCTTCAATCCTCAATCCTCAATCCTCAATTCTCAATCCTCTACCTTCAGTCCTCAATACTAAATCTTCAATCCTCAATCCTCGATCCTCAATCCTCAATCCTCAATCCTCAATCGTCCGTCTTCTATCCTCAATACTCAATTTTCAATCCTCAACACTCAATCTTCAATCCTCAATCCTCAATCCTCATTCTTCAATCCTCACTACCCAATCCTCAATCTTCAATCCTCAATCCTCAATCCTCAATTCTCAATCCTCTATCTTCAGTCCTAAATACTAAATCTTCAATCCTCAATCCTCAATCCTCAATCCTCAATCCTCAATCCTCATTCTACAATCCTCAATACTCAATCTTGAATCATCAATCGTCAACACTCAATCCTCAATCCTCAATCCTCAATCGTCAGTCCTCAATCCCCAATCCTCAATCTTAAATCCTCAAGCCTCAATCCTCAATCCCCAATCCTCAATCCTCAATCATCAATCCTCAACCTCCAATACTCATTCCTCAATCCTCAATCTTCAATCCTCAAAACTCAACCATCAATCCTCAGTTCTCAACACTCAATAGAATATCCTGAATTCTCAGGATTCAATACTCAAACCTCAATCCTCAACCCTCAGCCCTCATCCTCCGTCCTAAATTCTCAATCGTCAATCCTCATTCTTGAGTCCCCGATACTCAATTTTCAATCCTCAATCCTCAATCCTCAATCCTCAGTCCTCAATCCTCAGTCATCAATACTCAATCTTCAATACTCAATCCTCAATCCTCAATCCTCAATCCTCAATACTCAATCCTCAATCCTCAATCCTCATTCCTCAAACCTCAATCCAGAACCCTCAGTCCTCATCCTCAATTCTCAATTCTCAATCCTCAATCCTCAATCCTCAATCTTCAATCCTTAATAATCAATTTTCAATCCTCAATCCTCAATACTCAGTCATCAATCCTCAATCTTCAATACTCAATCCTCAATCCTCAATCCTCTATCCTCAATCCTCAACCCTCAGTCCTCATTATCAGTTCTCAATTCTCAATCCTCAGTACTCAGTCCTCAATCCTCAGTCCTCAATGATCAATCCTCAATCCTCAATCTTCAATCCTCAATACTCAATCTTCAATCCTCAATCCTCAATCCTCGATCGTCAATCTTCAGTCCTCAATACTCAATCCTCAATCCTCAATCTTCAATCGTCAATACTCATTCTTCAATCCTCAATCCTCAACCGTCGACCCTCAATTTTCATTCCTCAATCCTCAATCCTCAATCCTCAATCCTCATTCTTCAATCCTCAGTACCCAAACCTGAATCTTCAATCCTCAATCCTCAATCCTCAATCCTCAAACCTCAACCCTCATTCTTCAATCCTCAATACCCAATCCTCAATCTTCAATCCTCAATCCTCAATCCCCAATTCTCAATCCTCAATCCTCAGTCCTCAGTCCTCAAACCTCAATCCTCAACCCTCAGCCCTCATCGTCAATCCTCAATCCTCAATCCTCAATCCTTAACATTCAATCCTCAATACTCAATCGTCACTCCTCAATCCCCAATCCTCAATCTTCAATCCTCAATCCTCAATCCTCAATCCTCAATCCTCAACCCTCAATCCTCAATCCTCAATCATCAATCCTCAATCTTCAATACTCAATACACAATCCTCAATCCCCAATCCTCAATCCTCAATCATCAATCCTCAACCTTCAATACTCATTCCTCAATCCTCAATCTTCAATCCTCAATACTCAACCATCAATCCTCAGTTCTCAACACTCAATAGAATATCCTGAATTCTCAGGATTCAATACTCAAACCTCAATCCTCAACCCTCAGCCCTCATCCTCCGTCCTCAATCCTCAATCCTCAATCCTCATTCTTGAGTCCCCGATACTCAATTTTCAATCCTCAATGTTCAATCCTCAATACTCAATCTTCAATCCTCAATCCTCAGTCCTCAAACCTCAATTCTGAATCCTCAGTCCTGAATCGTCAATCTTCGGACCTCAGTCCTCAACAATCTGTTGTCAATCCTCAATCCTCAATAGAATATCCTCAATTCAATGTTTTCAATACTCAATACTCAATCTGCAATCTTCAAACCTCTATCCACAAACATCAATTCCCATCACTCAACACTCAACACTCAGTCCTCAATGTTCAACCCTCAATCCTCAATTCCCAATCTTCAATCCTCAATACTGAATCTTCAATCCTCAATCCTCAGTCCACAATCCTCAGTCCTCAGTCCTCAAACTTCAATCCTCAATCCTCTATCCCCAGTCCTCAATCCTCAGTCCTCAATCATCTATCCTCAATCTTCAATACTCAATCCTCAATCCTCAATCCTCAATCCTCATTCCTCAATCATCAATCCTTAATCTTCAATACTCAATCCTCAATCCTCAATCGTCAGTCTTCTATCCTCAATACTCAATCCTCAATCCTCAACCCTCAATCGTCAATCCTCAATCATCAATCCTCAATCTTCAATACTCAATACACAATCCTCAATCCCCAATCCTCAATCCTCAATCATCAATCCTCAACCTTCAATACTCATTCCTCAATCCTCAATCTTCAATCCTCAATACTCAACCATCAATCCTTAGTTCTCAACACTCAACAGAATATCCTGAATTCTCAGGATTCAATACTCAAACCTCAATCCTCAACCCTCAGCCCTCATACTCCGTCCTCAATCCTCAATACTCAATCCTCATTCTTGAGTCCCCGATACTCAATCTTCAATCCTCAATCCTCAATCCTCAATCCTCAATCCTCAATCCTCAGTCATCAATACTCAATCCTCAATCCTCAATCCTCATTCCTCAAACCTCAATCCACAACCCTCAGTCCTCATCCTCAATTCTCAATCCTCAATCCTCAATCCTCAATCCTCAATCTTCAATCCTTAATAATCAATTTTCAATCCTCAATCCTCAATACTCAGTCATCAATCCTCAATCTTCAATACTCAATCCTCAATCCTCAATCCTCTATCCTCAATCCTCAACCCTCAGTCCTCATTATCAGTTCTCAATTCTCAATCCTCAGTACTCAGTCCTCAATCCTCAGTCCTCAATGATCAATCCTCAATCCTCAATCTTCAATCCTCAATACTCAATCTTCAATCCTCAATCCTCAATCCTCGATCGTCAATCTTCAGTCCTCAATACTCAATCCTCAATCCTCAATCTTCAATCGACAATACTCATTCTTCAATCCTCAATCCTCAACCGTCGACCCTCAATTTTCATTCCTCAATCCTCAATCCTCAATCCTCAACCCTCATTCTTCAATCCTCAATACCCAATCCTCAATCTTCAATCCTCAATCCTCAATCCTCAATTCTCAATCCTCAATCCTCAGTCCTCAGACCTCAAACCTCAATCCTCAACCCTCAGCCCCCATCCTCAATCCTCAATCCTCAATCTTCAATCCTCAATCCTCAATACTCAATACTCAATCTTCAATCCTCAATCCTTAGTCCTCAAACTTCAATTCTGAATCCTCAATCCTGAATCCTCAATCTTCAGACCTCAGTCCACAACAATCTGTTGTCAATCCTCAATCCTCAATAGAATATCCTCAATTCAACGTTTTCAATACTCAATCCTCAATCCTCAATCCTCAACCCTCAACCCTCATTCTTCAATCCTCAATACCCAATCCTCAATCTTCGGTCCTCAATCCTCAATCCCCAATTCTCAATCCTCAGTCCTCAAAACTCAATCCTCAACCCTCAGCCCTCATCGTCAATCCTCAATCCTCATTCCTCAATCCTTAACCTTCAATCCTCAATACTCAATCTTCAATCCTCAATCATCAATTCTCAACCCTCAATCCTCAATCGTCAGTCTTCAATCCTCAATCCCCAATTCTCAATCCTCAATCCTCAGTCCTCAGTCCTCAAACCTCAATCCTCAACCCTCAGCCCTCATCGTCAATCCTCAATCCTCAATCCTCAATCCTTAACCTTCAATCCTCAATACTCAATCTTCAATCCTCAATCATCAATTCTCAACCCTCAATCCTCAATCCTCAATCCTCAGTCCTCAATTCTCAATACTCAATCGTCAGTCTTCAATCCTCAATACTCAATCTTCTATCCTCAATCCTCAATCCTCAATCCTCAATCCTCATTCTTGAACCCTCAATACCCAATACTCAATCTTCAATCCTCAATCCTCAATCCTCAATTCTCAATCCTCTACCTTCAGTCCTCAATACTAAATCTTCAATCCTCAATCCTCGATCCTCAATCCTCAATCCTCAATCCTCAATCGTCCGTCTTCTATCCTCAATACTCAATCTTCAATCCTCAACACTCAATCTTCAATCCTCAATCCTCAATCCTCATTCTTCAATCCTCACTACCCAAACCTCAATCTTCAATCCTCAATCCTCAATCCTCAATTCTCAATCCTCTATCTTCAGTCCTAAATACTAAATCTTCAATCCTCAATCCTCAATCCTCAATCCTCAATCCTCAATCCTCATTCTACAATCCTCAATACTCAATCTTGAATCATCAATCGTCAACTCTCAATCCTCAATCCTCAATCCTCAATCGTCAGTCCTCAATCCCCAATCCTCAATCTTAAATACTCAATCCTCAATCCTCAATCCTCAATCCTCAATCCTCAATCCTCAATCCTCAATCATCAATCCTCAGTCTTCAATACTCAATACTCAATCCTCAATCCCCAATCCTCAATCATCAATCCTCAACCTCCAATACTCATTCCTCAATCCTCAATCTTCAATCCTCAAAACTCAACCATCAATCCTCAGTTCTCAACACTCAATAGAATATCCTGAATTCTCAGGATTCAATACTCAAACCTCAATCCTCAACCCTCAGCCCTCATTCTCCGTCCTAAATTCTCAATCGTCAATCCTCATTCTTGAGTCCCCGATACTCAATTTTCAATCCTCAATCCTCAATCCTCAATCCTCAGTCCTCAATCCTCAGTCATCAATACTCAATCTTCAATACTCAATCCTCAATCCTCAATCCTCAATCCTCAATACTCAATCCTCAATCCTCAATCCTCATTCCTCAAACCTTAATCCAGAACCCTCAGTCCTCATCCTCAATTCTCAATTCTCAATCCTCAATCCTCAATCCTCAACCTTCAATCCTTAATAATCAATTTTCAATCCTCAATCCTCAATACTCAGTCCTCAATCCTCAATCCTCAATCGTCAGCCTTCAATCCTCAATACTCAATCTTCAGTCCTCAATACTCAATCTTCAATCCTCAATCCTCAATCCTCAATCCTCAATCCTCATTCTTCAATCCTCAGTACCCAAACCTGAATCTTCAATCCTCAATCCTCAAACCTCAATCCTCAATCCTCAACCCTCATTCTTCAATCCTCAATACCCAATCCTCAATCTTCAATCCTCAGTCCTCAGTCCCCAATTCTCAATCCTCAATCCTCAGTCCTCAGTCCTCAAACCTCAATCCTCAACCCTCAGCCCTCATCGTCAATCCTCAATCCTCAATCCTCAATCCTTAACCTTCAATCCTCAATACTCAATCTTCAATCCTCAATCATCAATTCTCAACCCTCAATCCTCAATCCTCAATCCTCAGTCCTCAATTCTCAATACTCAATCGTCAGTCTTCAATCCTCAATACTCAATCTTCTATCCTCAATCCTCAATCCTCAATCCTCAATCCTCATTCTTGAATCCTCAATACCCAATACTCAATCTTCAATCCTCAATCCTCAATCCTCAATTCTCAATCCTCTACCTTCAGTCCTCAATACTAAATCTTCAATCCTCAATCCTCGATCCTCAATCCTCAATCCTCAATCCTCAATCGTCCGTCTTCTATCCTCAATACTCAATTTTCAATCCTCAACACTCAATCTTCAATCCTCAATCCTCAATCCTCATTCTTCAATCCTCACTACCCAATCCTCAATCTTCAATCCTCAATCCTCAATCCTCAATTCTCAATCCTCTATCTTCAGTCCTAAATACTAAATCTTCAATCCTCAATCCTCAATCCTCAATCCTCAATCCTCAATCCTCATTCTACAATCCTCAATACTCAATCTTGAATCATCAATCGTCAACACTCAATCCTCAATCCTCAATCCTCAATCGTCAGTCCTCAATCCCCAATCCTCAATCTTAAATCCTCAAGCCTCAATCCTCAATCCCCAATCCTCAATCCTCAATCATCAATCCTCAACCTCCAATACTCATTCCTCAATCCTCAATCTTCAATCCTCAAAACTCAACCATCAATCCTCAGTTCTCAACACTCAATAGAATATCCTGAATTCTCAGGATTCAATACTCAAACCTCAATCCTCAACCCTCAGCCCTCATCCTCCGTCCTAAATTCTCAATCGTCAATCCTCATTCTTGAGTCCCCGATACTCAATTTTCAATCCTCAATCCTCAATCCTCAATCCTCAGTCCTCAATCCTCAGTCATCAATACTCAATCTTCAATACTCAATCCTCAATCCTCAATCCTCAATCCTCAATACTCAATCCTCAATCCTCAATCCTCATTCCTCAAACCTCAATCCAGAACCCTCAGTCCTCATCCTCAATTCTCAATTCTCAATCCTCAATCCTCAATCCTCAATCTTCAATCCTTAATAATCAATTTTCAATCCTCAATCCTCAATACTCAGTCATCAATCCTCAATCTTCAATACTCAATCCTCAATCCTCAATCCTCTATCCTCAATCCTCAACCCTCAGTCCTCATTATCAGTTCTCAATTCTCAATCCTCAGTACTCAGTCCTCAATCCTCAGTCCTCAATGATCAATCCTCAATCCTCAATCTTCAATCCTCAATACTCAATCTTCAATCCTCAATCCTCAATCCTCGATCGTCAATCTTCAGTCCTCAATACTCAATCCTCAATCCTCAATCTTCAATCGTCAATACTCATTCTTCAATCCTCAATCCTCAACCGTCGACCCTCAATTTTCATTCCTCAATCCTCAATCCTCAATCCTCAATCCTCATTCTTCAATCCTCAGTACCCAAACCTGAATCTTCAATCCTCAATCCTCAATCCTCAATCCTCAAACCTCAACCCTCATTCTTCAATCCTCAATACCCAATCCTCAATCTTCAATCCTCAATCCTCAATCCCCAATTCTCAATCCTCAATCCTCAGTCCTCAGTCCTCAAACCTCAATCCTCAACCCTCAGCCCTCATCGTCAATCCTCAATCCTCAATCCTCAATCCTTAACATTCAATCCTCAATACTCAATCGTCACTCCTCAATCCCCAATCCTCAATCTTCAATCCTCAATCCTCAATCCTCAATCCTCAATCCTCAACCCTCAATCCTCAATCCTCAATCATCAATCCTCAATCTTCAATACTCAATACACAATCCTCAATCCCCAATCCTCAATCCTCAATCATCAATCCTCAACCTTCAATACTCATTCCTCAATCCTCAATCTTCAATCCTCAATACTCAACCATCAATCCTCAGTTCTCAACACTCAATAGAATATCCTGAATTCTCAGGATTCAATACTCAAACCTCAATCCTCAACCCTCAGCCCTCATCCTCCGTCCTCAATCCTCAATCCTCAATCCTCATTCTTGAGTCCCCGATACTCAATTTTCAATCCTCAATGTTCAATCCTCAATACTCAATCTTCAATCCTCAATCCTCAGTCCTCAAACCTCAATTCTGAATCCTCAGTCCTGAATCGTCAATCTTCGGACCTCAGTCCTCAACAATCTGTTGTCAATCCTCAATCCTCAATAGAATATCCTCAATTCAATGTTTTCAATACTCAATACTCAATCTGCAATCTTCAAACCTCTATCCACAAACATCAATTCCCATCACTCAACACTCAACACTCAGTCCTCAATGTTCAACCCTCAATCCTCAATTCCCAATCTTCAATCCTCAATACTGAATCTTCAATCCTCAATCCTCAGTCCACAATCCTCAGTCCTCAGTCCTCAAACTTCAATCCTCAATCCTCTATCCCCAGTCCTCAATCCTCAGTCCTCAATCATCTATCCTCAATCTTCAATACTCAATCCTCAATCCTCAATCCTCAATCCTCATTCCTCAATCATCAATCCTTAATCTTCAATACTCAATCCTCAATCCTCAATCGTCAGTCTTCTATCCTCAATACTCAATCCTCAATCCTCAACCCTCAATCGTCAATCCTCAATCATCAATCCTCAATCTTCAATACTCAATACACAATCCTCAATCCCCAATCCTCAATCCTCAATCATCAATCCTCAACCTTCAATACTCATTCCTCAATCCTCAATCTTCAATCCTCAATACTCAACCATCAATCCTTAGTTCTCAACACTCAACAGAATATCCTGAATTCTCAGGATTCAATACTCAAACCTCAATCCTCAACCCTCAGCCCTCATACTCCGTCCTCAATCCTCAATACTCAATCCTCATTCTTGAGTCCCCGATACTCAATCTTCAATCCTCAATCCTCAATCCTCAATCCTCAATCCTCAATCCTCAGTCATCAATACTCAATCCTCAATCCTCAATCCTCATTCCTCAAACCTCAATCCACAACCCTCAGTCCTCATCCTCAATTCTCAATCCTCAATCCTCAATCCTCAATCCTCAATCTTCAATCCTTAATAATCAATTTTCAATCCTCAATCCTCAATACTCAGTCATCAATCCTCAATCTTCAATACTCAATCCTCAATCCTCAATCCTCTATCCTCAATCCTCAACCCTCAGTCCTCATTATCAGTTCTCAATTCTCAATCCTCAGTACTCAGTCCTCAATCCTCAGTCCTCAATGATCAATCCTCAATCCTCAATCTTCAATCCTCAATACTCAATCTTCAATCCTCAATCCTCAATCCTCGATCGTCAATCTTCAGTCCTCAATACTCAATCCTCAATCCTCAATCTTCAATCGACAATACTCATTCTTCAATCCTCAATCCTCAACCGTCGACCCTCAATTTTCATTCCTCAATCCTCAATCCTCAATCCTCAACCCTCATTCTTCAATCCTCAATACCCAATCCTCAATCTTCAATCCTCAATCCTCAATCCTCAATTCTCAATCCTCAATCCTCAGTCCTCAGACCTCAAACCTCAATCCTCAACCCTCAGCCCCCATCCTCAATCCTCAATCCTCAATCTTCAATCCTCAATCCTCAATACTCAATACTCAATCTTCAATCCTCAATCCTTAGTCCTCAAACTTCAATTCTGAATCCTCAATCCTGAATCCTCAATCTTCAGACCTCAGTCCACAACAATCTGTTGTCAATCCTCAATCCTCAATAGAATATCCTCAATTCAACGTTTTCAATACTCAATCCTCAATCCTCAATCCTCAACCCTCAACCCTCATTCTTCAATCCTCAATACCCAATCCTCAATCTTCGGTCCTCAATCCTCAATCCCCAATTCTCAATCCTCAGTCCTCAAAACTCAATCCTCAACCCTCAGCCCTCATCGTCAATCCTCAATCCTCATTCCTCAATCCTTAACCTTCAATCCTCAATACTCAATCTTCAATCCTCAATCATCAATTCTCAACCCTCAATCCTCAATCGTCAGTCTTCAATCCTCAATCCCCAATTCTCAATCCTCAATCCTCAGTCCTCAGTCCTCAAACCTCAATCCTCAACCCTCAGCCCTCATCGTCAATCCTCAATCCTCAATCCTCAATCCTTAACCTTCGATCCTCAATACTCAATCTTCAATCCTCAATCATCAATTCTCAACCCTCAATCCTCAATCCTCAATCCTCAGTCCTCAATTCTCAATACTCAATCGTCAGTCTTCAACCCTCAACACTCAATCTTCTATCCTCAATCCTCACTCCTCAATCCTCAATACTCAATCTTGAATCGTCAATACCCAATACTCAATCTTCAATCCTCAATCCTCAATCCTCAATTCTCAATCCTCTACCTTCAGTCCTCAATACTAAATCTTCAATCCTCAATCCTCGATCCTCAATCCTCAATCCTCAATCCTCAATCGTCCGTCTTCTATCCTCAACACTCAATCCTCAATCCTCAATCCTCAAACCTCATTCTTCAATCCTCACTACCCAATCCTCAATCTTCAATCCTCAATCCTCAATCCTCAATTCTCAATCCTCTATCTTCAATCCTAAATACTAAATCTTCAATCCTCAACCCTCAATCCTCATTCTACAATCCTCAATACTCAATCTTGAATCATCAATCGTCAACTCTCAATCCTCAATCCTCAATCCTCAATCGTCACTCCTCAATCCCCAATCCTCAATCTTCAATCCTCAATCCTCCATCCTCAATCCTCAATCCTCAATCCTCAATCCTCAATCCTCAATCCTCAATCATCAATCCTCAATCTTCAATACTCAATACTCAATTTTCAATCCTCTATCCTCAATCCTCAATCGTCAATCTTCAGTCCTCATTACTCAATCCTCAATCCTCAATCTTCAATCGTCAATACTCATTCTTCAATCCTCAATCCTCAACCCTCAACCCTCAATTTTCATTCCTCAATCCTCAATCCTCAATGCTCAATCCTCATTCTTCAATCCTCAATACCCAATCCTCAATCTTCAATCCTCAATCCTCAATCCTCAATTCTCAATCCTCAATCCTCAGTCCTCAGTCCCCAAACCTCAATCCTCAACCCTCAGCACTCACCGTCAATCCCCAATCCTCAATCCTCAATCCTCAATCTTCAATCCTCAATACTCAATCCTCAATCCTCAATCCTCAATCCTCAATCCTCAATCCTCAGTCCTCAATTCTCAATCTTCAATCCTCAATACTCAATCCTCAAACTTCAACCCTCAATCCTCAATCCTCAATCCTCAGTCCTCAATCCTCATTCGTCAGTCTTCAATCCTCAATACTCAATCTTCAATCCTCAATCCTTAGTCCTCAAACTTCAATTCTGAATCCTCAATCCTGAATCCTCAATCTTCAGACCTCAGTCCTCAACAATCTGTTGTCAATCCTCAATCCTCAATAGAATATCCTCAATTCAAAGTTTTCAATACTCAATCCTCAATCCTCAATCCTCAACCCTCAACCCTCATTCTTCAAACCTCAATACCCAATCCTCAATCTTCGGTCCTCAATCCACAATCCCCAATTCTCAATCCTCAATCCTCAGTCCTCAGTCCTCAAACCTCAATCCTCAACCCTCAGCCCTCATCGTCAATCCTCAATCCTCAATCCTCAATCCTTAACCTTCAATCCTCAATACTCAATCCTCAATCCTCTATCCTCAATCCTCAACCCTCAGACCTCATTATCAGTTCTCAATTCTCAATCCTCAATCCTCAGTCCTCAATCCTCAGTCCTCAATGATCAATCCTCAATCCTCAATCTTCAATCCTCAATACTCAATCTTCAATCCTCAATCCTCAATCCTCAATCGTCAATCTTCAGTCCTCAATACTCAATCCTCAATCCTCAATCTTCAATCGTCAATACTCATTCTTCAATCCTCAATCCTCAACCCTCAGCCCTCAATTTTCATTCCTCAATCCTCAATCCTCAATCCTCAATCTTCATTCTTCAATCCTCAATACCCAATCCTCAATCTTCAATCCTCAATCCTCAATCCTCAATTCTCAATCCTCAATTCTCAGTCCTCAGTTCTCAAACCTCAATCCTCAACCCTCAGCACTCGTCGTCAATCCCCAATCCTGAATCCTCAATCCTCAATCTTCAATCCTCAATACTCAATCCTCAATCTTCAATCCACAATCCTCAATCCTCAATCCTCAGTCCTCAATCCCCAATCTTCAATCCTCAATACTCAATCCTCAATCTTCAGTCCTCTAGCCTCAATCCTCAATCCTCAGTCCTCAAACCTCATTCGTCAGTCTTCAATCCTCAATACTCACTCTTCAATCCTCAATCCTCAATCCACAAAACTCAATCCTCATTCTTCAATCCCCTATACCCAATCCTCAATCTTCAATCCTCAAACCTCAATCCTCAACCCTCAGGCCTCATCCTCAATCCTCAATCCTCAGTCTTCAATCCTCAATCCTCAATCCTCAATCCTCAATCCCCAATCCTCAATCCTCAATCCTCAATCTTCAATCCTCAATACTCAATCTTCAATCCTCAATCCTCAATCTTCAATCCTCAATCCTCAATCCTTAATCCTCAATCCTCATTCCTCAAACCTCAATCCACAACCCTCAGTCCTCATCCTCAATACTCAATTCTCAATCCTCAATTCTCAATCCTCAATCTTCAATCCTCAGTAATCAATTTTCAATCCTCAATCCCCAATACTCAGACATCAATCCTCAATCTTCAATACTCAATCCTCAATCCTCAATCCTCTATCCTCAATCCTCAACCCTCAGTCCTCATTATCAGTTCTCAATTCTCAATCCTCAATCCTCAGTCCTCAATCCTCAGTCCTCAATGATCAATCCTCAATCCTCAATCTTCAATCCTCAATACTCAATCTTCAATCCTCAATCCTCAATCCTGAATCGTCAATCTTCAGTCCTCAATACTCAATCTTCAATCCTCAGTCCTCAATCCTCAATCCTCAATCATCAATCCTCAATCTTCAATCCTCAATACTCAATCTTCAATGCCCAATCCTCAATCCTCAATCCTCAATCCTCAATGTTCAATCCTCAATACTCAATCTTCAATCCTCAATCCTCAATCCTCAATCCTCAATCCTCAATTCTCAATCCTCAATCCTCAGTCCTCAGTCCTCAAACCTCAATCCTCAACCCTCAGCCCTCATCCTCCATCCTCAATTCTCAATCCTCAATCCTCAATCTTCAATCCTCAATACTCAATCTTCAATCCTCAATCCTCAATCCTCAATCCTAAGGCTACAATACTCAATCTTCAATCCTCAGGCATCAATACTCAATCTTCAATCCTCAATCCTCAATCCTCCATCCTCAATCCTCAATCCTCAATACTCAATCTTCAATACCCAATCCTCAATCCTCAATCCTCAATCCTCAATGTTCAATCCTCAATACTCAATCTTCAATCCTCAATCCTCAATCCTCAATCCTCAATCCTCAATCCTCAATCATCAATCCTCAATCCTCAGTCCTCAGTCCTCAAACCTCAACCCTCAACCCTCAGCCCTCATCCTCCATCCTCAATTCTCAATCCTCAATCCTCAATCTTCAATCCTCAATACTCAATCTTCAATCCTCAATCCTCAATCCTCAGTCCTCAGGCATCAATACTCAATCTTCAATCCTCAATCCTCATTCCTCCATCCTCAATCCTCAATCCACAATCTTCGACCCTCAATCCTCAATCCTCAATCCTCAATCCTCAATCTTCAATCCTCAATTGTCAATACTCAATAGACCATCGTGAATTCCCATGGTTCAATACTCAATCCACAATATTCAATAATCAAATCTCAGTCCTCAAACTTCAATTCTCAACACTCAATCATCAACACTCAGTCCTCTCTCTTCAACCCTACATCCTCAACACTCAATCCTCAAGCGTCAATCCTCAATCCTCAATCCCCAACTCTTAATCCTCAGTCCTCGAACCTCAATCCCGGATCCTCAATCCTGAATCCTCAATCTTCAGCCCTCAGTCCTCAAAAATCAATTGTCTATCATCAATCCTCAATAGAATACCCTCAATTCAAAGTTTTCAATACTCAATCCCCATTCTTCAATCTTCAAATCTCAATCCACTAACATCAATTCTCATCACTCAACCATCAACACTCAGTCCTCAATCTTCAATCCTCAATCCTCAATCCTCAATCTTCAATCCTCAATACTGAATCTTCAATCCTCAATCCTCAATCCTCAATCCTCAGCCATCAGTCCTCAAACCACAATGCTCAATCCTCAATCCCAAATCCTCAATCCTCAATCCTCAATCATCAATCCTCAATCTTCAATACTCATTCCTCAATCCTCAACCCTCAGTCCTCATCCTCAATTCTCAATTCTCAATCCCCAATCCTCAATTCTCACTCTTCAATCCTCAATAATCAATCTCCAATCCTAGATCCTCAATCCTCAACCCTCAATCCCCAATCTTCAACCCTCAATAATCAATCTCAAATCCTAGATCCTCAATCTTCAATCCTCAACCCTCAATCCTCAATCCTCAATCCTCATTCTTCAATCCTCAATACCCAATCCTCAATCCTCAATCCTCAGTCCTCAAACCTCAATTCTGAATCCTCAATTCTCAACCTTCAATCCTCAATTCTCAGTCCTCAGTACTCAACCATCAATCCTCTATTCTCAATACTCAAGAGAATATCCTGAATTCTCAGGATTCAACACACAAACAACAACCCTCATATCTCAGCCCTCATCCTCCATCCTCAATCCTCAATCCTCAATCCTCAATCTTCAATCCTCAATACTCAATCTTCAATCCTCAATGCTCAATTCTCAATCCTCAATCCCCAATCCTCAGGCATCAATACTCAATCTTCAATACTCAATCCTCAATCCTCACTCCTCAATCCTCAATCCTCAAACCTCAATCCTCATTCCTCAAACCTCAATCCTCAGTCTGCAATCCTTAATCCTCAATCCTCAATCCTCAATCCTCATTCTTCAATCCTCAATACCCAATCCTCAATCTTCAACCCTCAATCCTCAATCCTCAATTCTCAATCCTGAATCTTAAATCCTCAATATTCAATCTTCAACCCTCAATCCTCAATGCTCAATCCTCAATCCTTAGTCCTCAAACCTCAATTCCGAATCCTCAATCCTGAATCCTCAATCTTCAGACCTCAGTCCTCAACAATCTGTTGTCAATCCTCAATCCTCAATAGAATATCCCCAGTTCAAAGTTTTCAATAGTCAATACTCAATCTGCAATCTTCAAACCTCTATCCACAAACATCAATTCTCATCACTCAACACTCAATCCTCAGTCCTCAATCATCAATCCTCAATCTTCAATACTCAATCCTCAATCCTCAACCCTCAATCCTCATTCCTCAATCATCAGTCCTCAATCTTCAACACTCAATCCTCAATTGTCAATCGTCAGTCTTCTATCCTCAGTACTCAACCTTCAATCCTCAACACTCAATCCTCTATCCTCAATCCTCAATCCTCATTCTTCAATCCTCAATACCCAATCCTCAACCTTCAATCCTCAATCCTCAATCCACAGTCCTCAATCCTCAATCCTCATTTGTCAGTCTTCAATCCTCAATACTCAATCTTCAATCCTCAATCCTCAAACCTCAATCCTCAATCCTCATTCTTCGATCCTCAATACCCAATACTCAATCTTCAATCCTCAATCCTCAATCCTCATTTCTCAATGCTCTATCCTCAGTCCTCAGTCCTCAAACCTCAATCCTGAACCGTCAGCCCCCATCCCCAATCGTCAATACTCAATCTTCAATCCTCAGTCCTCAATCCTCCATACTCAATCTTCAATCCTCAATCCTTAGTCCTCAAACCTCAATTCTGAGTCCAAAATCCTGAATCATCAATCTTCAGACCTCAGTCCTCAACAATCTGTTGTCAATCCTCAATACCCAATCCTCAATCTTCAATCCTCAATCCTCAATCCCCAATTCTCAATCCTCAATCCTCAGTCCTCAGTCCTCAAACCTCAATACTCAACCCTCAGCCCTCATCGTCAATCCTCAATCCTCAATCCTCAATCCTTAACCTTCAATCCTCAATACTGAATCTTCAATCCTCAATCCTCAATCCACAATCGTCAGACCTCAAACCTCAATTCTGAATCCTCAATCCTGAGTCCTCAATCTTCGGCCCTCAGTCCTCAACAATCAATTGTCAATCCTCAATCCTCAATAGAATACCCTCAATTCACAGCTTTCAATACTCAATACTCAAACTGCAATCTTCAAACCTCTATCCACAAACATCAATACTCATCACTCAACCCTCAACACTCAGTCCTCAACATTCAATCCTCAATCCTCAATCCTCAATCCTCAATCGTCAATCTTCAATCCTCAATACGCAATCTTCAATCCTCAATCCTCAATACTCAATCCTCAATCCTCATTCTTCAATCCTCAGTACCCAAACCTGAATCTTCAGTCCTCAATCCTCAATCCTCAATCCTCAACCCTCAACCCTCATTCTTCAATCCTCAATACCCAATCCTCAATCTTCAATCCTCAATCCTCACTCCCCAATTCTCAATCCTCAATCCTCAGTCCTCAGTCCTCAAACCTCAATCCTCAACCCTCAGCCCTCATAGTCAATCCTCAATCCTCAATCCTCAATCCTTAACCTTCAATCCTCAATACTCAATCTTCAATCCTCAATCATCAATTCTCAACACTCAATCCTCAATCCTCAATCCTCAGTCCTCAATTCTCAATACTCAATCGTCAGTCTTCAATCCTCAATACTCAATCTTCTATCCTCAATCCTCACTCCTCAACCCTCAATACTCAATCTTGAATCCTCAATACCCAATACTCAATCTTCAATCCTCAATCCTCAATCCTCAATTCTCAATCCTCTACCTTCAGTCCTCAATACTAAATCTTCAATCGTCAATCCTCAATCCTCAATCCTCAATCCTCAATCCTCAATCGTCCGTCTTCTATCCTCAATACTCAATCTTCCATCCTCAACACTCAATCCTCAATCCTCAATCCTCAATCCTCATTCTTCAATCCTCACTACCCAATCCTCAATCTTCAATCCTCAATCCTCAATCGTCAATTCTCAATCCTCTATCTTCAATTCTAAATACTAAATCTTCAATCCTCAATCCTCAATCCTCATTCTACAATCCTCAATACTCAATCTTGAATCATCAGTCGTCAACTCTCAATCCTCAATCCTCAATCCTCAATCGTCACTCCTCAATCCCCAATCCTCAATCTTCAATCCTCAATCCTCAATCCTCAATCCTCAATCCTCAATCCTCAATCCTCAATCCTCAATCCTCAATCATCAATCCTCAATCTTCAATACTCAATACTCAATCTTCAATCCTCTATCCTCAATCCTCAATCGTCAATCTTCAGTCCTCAATACTCAATCCTCAATCCTCAATCTTCAATCGTCAATACTCATTCTTCAATCCTCAATCCTCAACCCTCAACCCTCAATTTTCATTCCTCAATCCTCAATCCTCAATGCTCAATCCTCATTCTTCAATCCTCAATACCCAATCCTCAATCTTCAATCCTCAATCCTCAATCCTCAATTCTCAATCCTCAATCCTCAGTCCTCAGTCCCCAAACCTCAATCCTCAACCCTCAGCACTCACCGTCAATCCCCAATCCTCAATCCTCAATCCTCAATCTTCAATCCTCAATACTCAATCCTCAATCCTCAATCCTCAATCCTCAATCCTCAATCCTCAGTCCTCAATCCTCAATCTTCAATCCTCAATACTCTATCCTCAAACTTCAACCCTTAATCCTCAATCCTCAATCCTCAGTCCTCAATCCTCATTCGTCAGTCTTCAATCCTCAATACTCAATCTTCAATCCTCAATCCTTAGTCCTCAAACTTCAATTCTGAATCCTCAATCCTGAATCCTCAATCTTCAGACCTCAGTCCTCAACAATCTGTTGTCAATCCTCAATCCTCAATAGAATATCCTCAATTCAAAGTTTTCAATACTCAATCCTCAATCCTCAATCCTCAACCCTCAACCCTCATTCTTCAAACCTCAATACCCAATCCTCAATCTTCGGTCCTCAATCCTCAATCCCCAATTCTCAATCCTCAATCCTCAGTCCTCAGTCCTCAAAACCTCAATCCTCAACCCTCAGCCCTCATCGTCAATCCTCAATACTCAATCCTCAATCCTTAACCTTCAATCCTCAATACTCAATCTTCAATCCTCAATCATCAATTCTCAACCCTCAATCCTCAATCTTCAATCCCCAATCCTTAATCCTCAACCTTCAATCCTCAATACTCAATCTGCAATCCTCAACCTTCAAACCTCAATCCTCAATCCTCATTCTTCAATCCTCAATACCCAATCCTCAATCTTCAATCCTCAATCCTCAGTCCTCAATTCTCAATCCTCAATCCTTAACCCTCAGACCTCAAACATCAATATTCAACCCTCAGTCCTCGTCCTCAATACACAAACCTCAATCCTCAGTCCTCAATATTCAATCATCAATATTCAATCTTCAATCCTCAATCCTCAATCCTCAATCATCAATCCTCAATCTTCAATACTCAATACTCAATACTCAATTCTCAATCCTCAATCCTCAATCCTCAATCTTCAATCCTTAATAATCAATTTTCAATCCTCAATCCTCAATACTCAGTCATCAATCCTCAATCTTCAATACTCAATGCTCAATCCTCAATACTCTATCCTCAATCCTCAACCCTCAGACCTCATTATCAGTTCTCAATTCTCAATCCTCAATCCTCAGTCCTCAATCCTCAGTCCTCAATGATCAATCCTCAATCCTCAATCTTCAATCCTCAATACTCAATCTTCAATCCTCAATCCTCAATCCTCAATCGTCAATCTTCAGTCCTCAATACTCAATCCTCAATCCTCAATCTTCAATCGTCAATACTCATTCTTCAATCCTCAATCCTCAATTCTCAATCCTCAATCCTCAGTCCTCAGTCCTCAAACCTCAATCCTCAACCCTCAGCCCTCATCCTCCATCCTCAATCCTCAATCCTCAATCCTGAATCTTCAATCCTCAATATTCAATCTTCAATCCTCAATCCTCAATCCTCAATCCTCAATCCTCAGTGATCAATACTCAATCTTCAATACTCAATCCTCAATCCTTAATCCTCAATCCTCAATCCTCAATCCTCATTCTTCAATCCTCTATACCCAATCCTCAATCTTCAATCCTCAATCCTCAATCCTCAATTCTCAATCATCAATCCTCAGTAATCAGTCTTCAAACCTCAATCCTCAACACTCAGCCCTCATCCTCAATCCTAAATCCTCAATCCTCAATCCTCAACCCTCAGTCCTCAAACCTCAATGCTCAATCTTCAATCCCCAATCCTCAATCCTCAATCCTCAATCCTCAATCCCCAATCCTCAATCCTCAATCCTCAATCATCATTCCTCAATCATCAATACTCAATCCTCAATCCTCAATCCTCAATCCTCTATATTCAACACTCAACCCTCAACAATCAATCCTCAATACTCAACCATCAATCCTCAATTCTCAATACTCAATAGAACATCCTGAATTCTGATGGTTCAATACTCAATCCAGAATATTCAATAATCAAATCTCAAACCTCAAGCATCAATCCTCAACACTCAATCCTCAACACTCAGTCCTCTCTCTTCAATCCTACATCCTCAACCCTCAATCCTCAAGCGTCAATCCTCAATACTCAATCCTCAATGCTCAATCATCAATCCTCAATCTTCAATACTCAATCCTCAATCTTCAATTCTCAATCCTCAATACTCAACCATCAATCCTAAATGCTCAATGATCAATAGAATATCCTGAATTCTCAGGATTCTATACTCAAACCTCAATCCTCAACCCTCAGCCCTCATTCTCAATCCTCAATCCTCAACCCTCAATCTTCAATCATCAATACTCAATCTTCAATCCTCAATACTCAATCCTCAATCGTCAATCCTCAATTCCCAATCCTCAATTTTCAATGCTCAACCCTCAATCCTCAATCCTCAATCCTCAATCCTCATTCATCAATCCTCACTACCCAATCCTCAATCTTCAATCCTCAATCCTCAATCCTCAATTCTCAATCCCCTATCTTCAATCCTCAATACTAAATCTTCAATCCTCAATCCTCAATCCTCAATCCTCAACCTTCAATCCTCAATACTCAATCTTCAATCCTCAATCCTCAATCCTCAATCCTCAATCCTCAGTCTTCAATCCTCAAAACCCAATCCTCAACCTTCAATCCTCAATCCTCAATCCTCAATCCTCAATCCTCAATCCTCAATCGTCACTCCTCAATCCCCAATCCTCAATCTTCAATCCTCAATCCTCAATCCTCAATCCTCAATCCTCAATCCACAATCCTCAGTCCTCAATCGTCAATACTCAATATTCAATACTCAATACTCAATCCTCAATCCCCAATCCTCAATCCACAACCATCAATCCTCAACCTTCAATACTCATTCCTCAATTCTCAATCCTCAATCCTCAATCCTCAGTCATCAATCCTCAATCCTCAATCATCATTCCTCAATCCTCAATCCTCAATCCCCAATCCTCAATCCTCAATCCTCAATCATCATTCCTCAATCATCAATACTCAATCCTCAATCCTCAATCCTCAATCCTCTATATTCAACACTCAACCCTCAACCATCAATCCTCAATACTCAACCATCAATCCTCAATTCTCAATACTCAATAGAACATCCTGAATTCTGATGGTTCAATACTCAATCCAGAATATTCAATAATCAAATCTCAAACCTCAAGCATCAATCCTCAACACTCAATCCTCAACACTCAGTCCTCTCTCTTCAATCCTACATCCTCAACCCTCAATCCTCAAGCGTCAATCCTCAATACTCAATCCTCAATGCTCAATCATCAATCCTCAATCTTCAATACTCAGTCCTCAATCCTCAATTCTCAATCCTCAATACTCAACCATCAATCCTAAATGCTCAATGATCAATAGAATATCCTGAAATCTCAGGATTCTATACTCAAACCTCAATCCTCAACCCTCAGCCCTCATTCTCAATCCTCAATCCACAACTCTCAATCTTGAATCATCAATACTCAATCTTCAATCCTCAATACTCAATCCTCAATCGTCAATCCTCAATTCCCAATCCTCAATTTTCGATGCTCAATCCTCAATCCTCAATCCTCAATCCTCAATCCTCATTCATCAATCCTCACTACCCAATCCTCAATCTTCAATCCTCAATCCTCAATCCTCAATCCTCAATTCTCAATCCTCTATCTTCAATCCTCAATACTAAATCTACAATCCTCAATCCTCAATCCTCAATCCTCAATCCTCAATCCTCATTCTACAATCCTCAATACTCAATCTTGAATCATCAATCCTCAACTCTCAATCCTCAATCCTCAATCCTCAATCGTCACTCCTCAATCCCCAATCCTCAATCTTCAATCCTCAATCCTCAATCCTCAATCCTCAATCCTCAATCCACAATCCTCAGTCCTCAATCATCAATCCTCAATATTCAATACTCAATACTCAATCCTCAATCCCCAATCCTCAATCCACAACCATCAATCCTCAACCTTCAATACTCATTCCTCAATCCTCAAACTTCAATCCTCAATACTCAACCATCAATCCTCAGTTCTCAACACTCAATAGAATATCCTGAATTCTCAGGATTCAATACTCAAACCTCAATCCTCAACCCTCAACCCTCATCCTCCGTCCTCAATCCTCAATCCTCAATCCTCAATCTTGAGTCCCCGATACTCAATTTTCAATCCTCAATCCTCAATCCTCAAACCTCAATCCTCAATCCTCAGTCATCAATACTCAATCTTCAATACTCAATCCTCAATCCTCAATCCTCAATCCTCAATCCTCAGTCCTCAATCCTCAATCATCATTCCTCAAACCTCAATCCACAACCCTCAGTCCTCATCCTCAATTCTCAATTCTCAATACTCAATCCTCAGTCCTCAATCTTCAATCCTTAATAATCAATTTTCAATCCTCAATTCAGCAATACTCAGTCATCAATCCTCAATCTTCAATACTCATTATCTTCAATCCTCAATCCTCTATCCTCAATCTTTAATCTTCAATACTCAATCCTCAATCCTCAATCGTCAGTCTTCTATCCTCAATACTCAATCTTCAATTCTCAACACTCAATCCTCAATCTTCAATCCTCTATCCACAAACATCAATTCTCATCACTCAACACTCAACACTCAGTCCTCAATGTTCAATCCTCAATCCTCAATTCCCAATCTTCAATCCTCAATACTGAATCTTCAAACCTCAATCCTCAATCCACAATCCTCAGTCCTCAGTCCTCAAACCTCAATCCTCAACCCTCAATCCCCAATCCTCAATCCTCAGTCCTCAATCATCAATCCTCAATCTACAATACTCAATCGTCAATCCTCAATCCTCAATCCTCATTCCTCAATCATCAATCCTTAATCTTCAATACTCAATCCTCAATCCTCAATCGTCAGTCTTCTATCCTCAATACTCAATCTTCAATCCTCAACACTCAATCCTCAATCCTCAATCCTCAATCCTCATTCTTCAATCCTCAATACCCAATCCTCAATCATCAATCTTCAATCCTCAATCCTCAGTCCTCAATCCTCAATCCTTAATCCTCATTCCTCAATCCTCAATCATCATTCCTCAATCATCAATACTCAATCCTCAATCCTCAATCCTCAATCCTCTATATTCAACACTCAACCCTCAACCATCAATCCTCAATACTCAACCATCAATCCTCAATTCTCAATACTCAATAGAACATCCTGAATTCTGATGGTTCAATACTCAATCCAGAATATTCAATAATCAAATCTCAAACCTCAAGCATCAATCCTCAACACTCAATCCTCAACACTCAGTCCTCTCTCTTCAATCCTACATCCTCAACCCTCGATCCTCGAGCGTCAATCCTCAATACTCAATCCTCAATGCTCAATCATCAATCCTCAATCTTCAATACTCAATCCTCAATCCTCAATTCTCAATCCTCAATTTTCAATGCTCAATCCTCAATCCTCAATTTTCAATGCTCAATCCTCAATCCTCAATCCTCAATCCTCATTCATCAATCCTCACTACCCAATCCTCAATCTTCAATCCTCAATCCTCAATCCTCAATTTTCAATGCTCAATCCTCAATCCTCAATCCTCAATCCTCAATCCTCAATCCTCATTCATCAATCCTCACTACCCAATCCTCAATCTTCAATCCTCAATCCTCAATCCTCAATTCTCAATCCTCTATCTTCAATCCTCAATACTAAATCTTCAATCCTCAATCCTCAGTCCTCAATCCTCAAACGTCAATCCTCATTCTACAATCCTCAATACTCAATCTTGAATCATCAATCCTCAACTCTCAATCCTCAATCCTCAATCCTCAATCGTCACTCCTCAATCCCCAATCCTCTATCCTCATTCATCAATCCTCACTACCCAATCCTCAATCCTGAATCCTCAATCCTCAATCCTCAATTCTCAATCCTCTATCTTCAATCCTCAATACTAAATCTTCAATCCTCAATCCTCAATCCTCAATCCCCAATCCTCAATCCTCATTCTACAATCCTCAATACTCAATCTTGAATCATCAATCCTCAACTCTCAATCCTCAATCCTCAATCCTCAATCGTCACTCCTCAATCCCCAATCCTCAATCTTCAATCCTCAATACCCAATCCTCAATCCTCAATCCTCAATCCACAATCCTCAGTCCTCAATCATCAATCCTCAATATTCAATACTCAATACTCAATCCTCAATCCCCAATCCTCAATCCACAACCATCAATCCTCAACCTTCAATACTCATTCCTCAATCCTCAATCTTCAATCCTCAATACTCAACCATCAATCCTCAGTTCTCAACACTCAATAGAATATACTGAATTCTCAGGATTCAATACTCAAACCTCAGTCCTCAACCCTCAACCCTCATCCTCCGTCCTCAATCCTCAATCCTCAATCCTCAATCTTGAGTCCCCGATACTCAATTTTCAATCCTCAATCCTCAATACTCAACACTCAATCCTCAATCCTCAGTCATCAATACTCAATCTTCAATACTCAATCCTAAATCCTCAATCCTCAATCCTCAATCCTCAATCCTCAATCCTCAATCATCATTCCTCAAACCTCAATCCACAACCCTCAGTCCTCACCCTCAATTCTCAATTCTCAATACTCAATCCTCAATCCTCAATCTTCAATCCTTAATAATCAATTTTCAATCCTCAATTCAGCAATACTCAGTCATCAATCCTCAATCTTCAATACACATTATCCTCAATCCTCAATCCTCTATCCTCAATCCTTAATCTTCAATACTCAATCCTCAATCCTCATTCATCAATCCTCACTACCCAATCCTCAATCTTCAATCCTCAATCCTCAATCCTCAATCCCCAATTCTCAATCCTCTATCTTCAATCCTCAATACTAAATCTTCAATCCTCAATCCTCAATTCTCAATCCTCAATCCTCAATCCTCATTCTACAATCCTCAATACTCAATCTTGAATCATCAATCCTCAACTCTCAATCCTCAATCCTCAATCCTCAATCGTCACTCCTCAATCCCCAATCCTCAATCTTCAATCCTCAATCCTCAATCCTCAATCCTCAATCCTCAATCCACAATCCTCAGTCCTCAAACATCAATCCTCAATATTCAATACTCAATACTCAATCCTCAATCCCCAATTCTCAATCCACAACCATCAATCCTCAACCTTCAATACTCATTCCTCAATCCTCAATCTTCAATCCTCAATACTCAACAATCAATCCTCAATACTCAACCATCAATCCTCAGTTCTCAACACTCAATAGAATATCCTGAATTCTCAGGATTCAATACTCAAACCTCAGTCCTCAACCCTCAACCCTCATCCTCCGTCCTCAATCCTCAATCCTCAATCCTCAATCTTGAGTCCCCGATACTCAATTTTCAATCCTCAATCCTCAATCCTCAACCCTCAATCCTCAATCCTCAGTCATCAATACTCAATCTTCAATACTCAATCCTAAATCCTCAATCCTCAATCCTCAATCCTCAATCCTCAATCCTCAATCATCATTCCTCAAACCTCAATCCACAACCCTCAGTCCTCACCCTCAATTCTCAATTCTCAATACTCAATCCTCAATCCTCAATCTTCAATCCTTAATAATCAATTTTCAATCCTCAATTCAGCAATACTCAGTCATCAATCCTCAATCTTCAATACTCATTATCCTCAATCCTCAATCCTCTATCCTCAATCCTTAATCTTCAATACTCAATCCTCAATCCTCAATCGTCAGTCTTCTATCCTCAATACTCAATCTTCAATTCTCAACACTCAATCCTCAATCTTCAATCCTCTATCCACAAACATCAATTCTCATCACTCAACACTCAACACTCAGTCCTCAATGTTCAATCCTCAATCCTCAATTCCCAATCTTCAATCCTCAATACTGAATCTTCAAACCTCAATCCTCAATCCACAATCCTCAGTCCTCAGTCCTCAAACCTCAATCCTCAACCCTCAATCCCCAATCCTCAATCCTCAGTCCTCAATCATCAATCCTCAATCTTCAATACTCAATCGTCAATCCTCAATCCTCAATCCTCATTCCTCAATCATCAATCCTTAATCTTCAATACTCAATCCTCAATCCTCAATCGTCAGTCTTCTATCCTCAATACTCAATCTTCAATCCTCAACACTCAATCCTCAATCCTCAATCCTCAATCCTCATTCTTCAATCCTCAATACCCAATCCTCAATCATCAATCTTCAATCCTCAATCCTCAGTCCTCAATCCTCAATCCTCAATCCTCATTCCTCAATCATCAATCCTTAATCTTCAATACTCAATCTTCAATCCTCAACACTCAATCCTCAATCATCAATCCTCAATCCTCAAACCTCAATTCTGAATCCTCAATCCTGAGTCCTCAATCTTCGGCCCTCAGTCCTCAACAATCAATTGTCAATCCTCAATCCTCAATAGAATATCCTCAATTCACAGCTTTCAATACTCAATACTCAAACTGCAATCTTCAAACCTCTATCCACAAACATCAATTCTCATCACTCAGCCCTCAACACTCAGTCCTCAACGTTCAATCCTCAATCCTCAATCCTCAATCCTCTATCGTCAATCTTCAATCCTCAATACTCAATCTTCAATCCTCAATACTCAACCTGCAATCCTCAATCCTCAAACCTCAATCCTCAATCCTCATTCTTCAATCCTCAATGCCCAAACCTCAATCTTCAATCCTCATTCCTCAATCCTCAGTTCTCAATCCTCAATCCTTAATCCTCAGACCTAAAACATCAATATTCAACCCTCAGTCCTCGTCCTCAATCCACAACACTCAATCCTCAGTCCTCAATATTCAATCATCAATATTCAATCTTCAATCTTCAATCCTGAATCCTCAATCCTCAATCATCAATCCTCAATCTTCAATACTCAATCCTCAATCCTCAATACTCAATCCTCAATCCTCAATACTCAATCCTCAATCTTCAATCCTCAATATTCAATCTTCAATCTTCAATCCTCAATCCTCAATCCACAATCCTCAACCTTCAATCCTCAATACTCAATCTTCAATCCTCAATCCTCAATCCTCAATCCTCAATCCTCATTCTTCAATCCTCAATACCCAATCCTCAACCTTCAATCCTCAATCCTCAATCCTCAATCCTCAATCCTCAATCCTCATTCTTCAATCCTCAATACCCAATCCTCAATCTTCAATCCTCAATCCTCAATCCTCAATTCTCAACCCTTAATCCTCATTCCTCAGTCCTCAAACCTCAATCCTCAACCCTCAGCCCTCATCCTCCATCCTCAATACTCAATCCTCAATCCCCAATCCTCAATCCACAACCATCAATCCTCAACCTTCAATACTCATTCCTCAATCCTCAATCTTCAATCCTCAATACTCAACCATCAATCCTCAGTTCTCAACACTCAATAGAATATCCTGAATTCTCAGGATTCAATACTCAAACCTCAATCCTCAACCCTCAACCCTCATCCTCCGTCCTCAATCCTCAATCCTCAATCCTCAATCTTGAGTCCCCGATACTCAATTTTCAATCCTCAATCCTCATTCCTCAACCCTCAATCCTCAATCCTCAGTCATCAATACTCAATCTTCAATACTCAATCCTCAATCCTCAATCCTCAATCCTCAATCCTCAATCCTCAATCCTCAATCATCATTCCTCAAACCTCAATCCACAACCCTCAGTCCTCATCCTCAATTCTCAATTCTCAATACTCAATCCTCAATCCTCAATCTTCAATCCTTAATAATCAATTTTCAATCCTCAATTCAGCAATACTCAGTCATCAATCCTCAATCTTCAATACTCATTATCCTCAATCCTCAATCCTCTATCCTCAATCCTTAATCTTCAATACTCAATCCTCAATCCTCAATCGTCAGTCTTCTATCCTCAATACTCAATCTTCAATTCTCAACACTCAATCCTCAATCTTCAATCCTCTATCCACAAACATCAATTCGCATCACTCAACACTCAACACTCAGTCCTCAATGTTCAATCCTCAATCCTCAATTCCCAATCTTCAATCCTCATTACTGAACCTTCAAACCTCAATCCTCAATCCACAATCCTCAGTCCTCAGTCCTCAAACCTCAATCCTCAACCCTCAATCCCCAATCCTCAATCCTCAGTCCTCAATCATCAATCCTCAATCTTCAATACTCAATCGTCAATCCTCAATCCTCAATCCTCATTCCTCAATCATCAATCCTTAATCTTCAATACTCAATCCTCAATCCTCAATCGTCAGTCTTCTATCCTCAATACTCAATCTTCAATCCTCAACACTCAATCCTCAATCCTCAATCCTCAATCCTCATTCTTCAATCCTCAATACCCAATCCTCAATCATCAATCTTCAATCCTCAATCCTCCATCCTCAATCCTCAATCCTCAATCCTCATTCCTCAATCATCAATCCTTAATCTTCAATACTCAATCCTCAATCCTCAATCGTCAGTCTTCTATCCTCAATACTCAATCTTCAATCCTCAACACTCAATCCTCAATCATCAATCCTCAATCCTCAAACCTCAATTCTGAATCCTCAATCCTGAGTCCTCAATCTTCGGCCCTCAGTCCTCAACAATCAATTGTCAATCCTCAATCCTCAATAGAATATCCTCAATTCACAGCTTTCAATACTCAATACTCAAACTGCAATCTTCAAACCTCTATCCACAAACATCAATTCTCGTCACTCAGCCCTCAACACTCAGTCCTCAACGTTCAATCCTCAATCCTCAATCCTCAATCCTCTATCGTCAACCTTCAATCCTCAATACTCAATCTTCAATCCTCAATACTCAACCTGCAATCCTCAATCCTCAAACCTCAATCCTCAATCCTCATTCTTCAATCCTCAATGCCCAAACCTCAATCTTCAATCCTCATTCCTCAATCCTCAATTCTCAATCCTCAATCCTTAATCCTCAGACCTAAAACATCAATATTCAACCCTCAGTCCTCGTCCTCAATCCACAACACTCAATCCTCAGTCCTCAATATTCAATCATCAATATTCAATCTTCAATCCTCAATCCTGAATCCTCAATCCTCAATCATCAATCCTCAATCTTCAATACTCAATCCTCAATCCTCAATACTCAATCCTCAATCCTCAATACTCAATCCTCAATTCTCAAACCTCAATCCTTAATCCTCAGACCTAAAACATCAATATTCAACCCTCAGTCCTCGTCCTCAATCCACAACACTCAATCCTCAGTCCTCAATATTCAATCATCAATATTCAATCTTCAATCGTCAATCCTCAATCCTCAATCCTCAATCATCAATCCTCAATCTTCAATACTCAATACTCAATCTTCAATCCTCAATCCTCAATCTTCAATCCTCAATCCTCAATCCTTAATCCTCAATCCTCATTCCTCAAACCTCAATCCACAACCCTCAGTCCTCATCCTCAATACTCAATTCTCAATCCTCAATACTCAATCCTCAATCTTCAATCCTCAATAATCAATTTTCAATCCTCAATCCTCAATACTCAGACATCAATCCTCAATCTTCAATACTCAATCCTCAATCCTCAATCCTCTATCCTCAATCCTCAACCCTCAGTCCTCATTATCAGTTCTCAATTCTCAATCCTCAATCCTCAGTCCTCAATCCTCAGTCCTCAATGATCAATCCTCAATCCTCAATCTTCAATCCTCAATACTCAATCTTCAATCCTCAATCCTCAATCCTGAGTCGTCAATCTTCAGTCCTCAATACTCAATCTTCAATCCTCAGTCCTCAATCCTCAATCCTCAATCAGCAATCCTCAATCTTCAATCCTCAATACTCAATCTTCAATGCCCAATCCTCAATCCTCAATCCTCAATCCTCAATGTTCAATCCTCAATACTCAATCTTCAATCCTCAATCCTCAATCCTCAATCCTCAATCCTCAATCCTCAATCCTAAATCCTCAATCCTCAATCCTCAGTCCTCAGTCCTCAAACCTCAATCCTCAACCCTCAGCACTCATCCTCCATCCTCAATTCTCAATCCTCAATCCTCAATCTTCAATCCTCAATACTCAATCTTCAATCCTCAATCCTCAATCCTCAGTCCTCAGGCATCAATACTCAATCTTCAATCCTCAATCCTCAATCCTCCATCCTCAATCCTCAATCCACAATCTTCGACCCTCAATCCTCAATCCTCAGTCCTCAATCCTCAATCTTCAATCCTCAATCCTCAATCCTCAATCCTCAATCGTCAGTCTTCAATCCTCAATACTCAATCTTCAATACTCAACACTCAATCCTCAATCCTCAATCCTCAGTCCTCAAACCTCAATTCTGAATCCTCAATCCTGAGTCCTCAATCTTCGGCCCTCAGTCCTCAACAATCAATTGTCAATCCTCAATCCTCAATAGAATATCCTCAATTCACAGCTTTCAATACTCAATACTCAAACTGCAATCTTCAAACCTCTATCCACAAACATCAATTCTCATCACTCAGCCCTCAACACTCAGTCCTCAACGTTCAATCCTCAATCCTCAATCCTCAATCCTCAATAGTCAATCTTCAATCCTCAATACTCAATCTTCAATCCTCAATACTCAACCTGCAATCCTCAATCCTCAAACCTCAATCCTCAATCCTCATTCTTCAATCCTCAATACCCAAACATCAATCTTCAATCCTCATTCCTCAATCCTCAATTCTCAATCCTCAATCCTTAATCCTCAGACCTAAAACATCAATATTCAACCCACAGTCCTCGTCCTCAATCCACAACACTCAAACCTCAGTCCTCAATATTCAATCATCAATATTCAATCTTCAATCCTCAATCCTCAATCCTCAATCCTCAATCATCAATCCTCAATCTTCAATACTCAATCCTCAATCCTCAATACTCAATCCTCAATCCTCAATACTCAATCCTCAATCTTCAATCCTCAATATTCAATCTTCAATCTTCAATCCTCAATCCTCAATCCTCAATCCTCAACCTTCAATCCTCAATACTCAATCTTCAATCCTCAATCCTCAATCCTCAATCCTCAATCCTCAGTCTTCAATCCTCAATACCCAATCCTCAACCTTCAATCCTCAATCCTCAATCCTCAATCCTCAATCCTCAATCCTCATTCTTCAATCCTCAATACCCAATCCTCAATCTTCAATCCTCAATCCTCAATCCTCAATTCTCAACCCTTAATCCTCATTCCTCAGTCCTCAAACCTCAATCCTCAACCCTCAGCCCTCATCCTCCATCCTCAATCCTCAATCCTCAATCCTGAATCTTTAATCCTCAATATTCAATCTTCAATCCTCAATCCTCAATCCTCAATCCTCAATCCTCAGTGATCAATACTCAATCTTCAATACTCAATCCTCAATCCTCAATCCTCAATCCTCAATCCTCAATCCTCATTCTTCAATCCTCAATACCCAATCCTCAATCTTCAATCCTCAATCCTCAATCCTCAATTCTCAATCATCAATCCTCAGTCCTCAGTCCTCAAACCTCAATCCTCAACACTCAGCCCTCATCCTCAATCCTAAATCCTCAATCCTCAATCCTCAATACTCAATCCTCAATCGTCAATCCTCAATTCCCAATCCTCAATTTTCAATGCTCAATCCTCAATCCTCAATCCTCAATCCTCAATCCTCATTCATCAATCCTCACTACCCAATCCTCAATCTTGAATCCTCAATCCTCAATCCTCAATTCTCAATCCTCTATCTTCAATCCTCAATACTAAATCTTCAATCCTCAATCCTCAATCCTCAATCCCCAATCCACAATCCTCATTCTACAATCCTCAATACTCAATCTTGAATCATCAATCCTCAACTCTCAATCCTCAATCCTCAATCCTCAATCGTCACTCCTCAATCCCCAATCCTCAATCTTCAATCCTCAATCCTCAATCCTCAATCCTCAATCCTCAATCCACAATCCACAGTCCTCAATCATCAATCCTCAATATTCAATACCCAATACTCAATCCTCAATCCCCAATCCTCAATCCACAACCATCAATCCTCAACCTTCAATACTCATTCCTCAATCCTCAATCTTCAATCCTCAATACTCAACCATCAATCCTCAGTTCTCAACACCCAATAGAATATCCTGAATTCTCAGGATTCAATACTCAAACCTCAATCCTCAACCCTCAGCCCTCATCCTCCGTCCTCAATCCTCAATCCTCAATCCTCAATCTTGAGTCCCCGATACTCAATTTTCAATCCTCAATCCTCAATCCTCAACCCTCAATCCTCAATTCTCAGTCATCTTCTACTCAATCTTCAATACTCAATCCTCAATCCTCAATCCTCAATCCTCAATCCTCAATCCTCAATCCTCAATCATCATTCCTCAAACCTCAATCCACAACCCTCAGTCCTCATCCTCAATTCTCAAATCTCAATACTCAATCCTCAATCCTCAATCTTCAATCCTTAATAATCAATTTTCAATCCTCAATCCTCAATACTCAGTCATCAATCCTCAATCTTCAATACTCATTATCCTCAATCCTCAATCCTCTATCCTCAATCCTTAATCTTCAATACTCAATCCTCAATCCTCAATCGTCAGTCTTCTATCCTCAATACTCAATCTTCAATTCTCAACACTCAATCATCAATCTTCAATCCTCTATCCACAAACATCAATTCTCATCACTCAACACTCAACACTCAGTCCTCAATGTTCAATCCTCAATCCTCAATTCCCAATCTTCAATCCTCAATACTGAATCTTCAATCCTCAATCCTCAATCCACAATCCTCAGTCCTCAGTCCTCAAACCTCAATCCTCAACCCTCAATCCCCAATCCTCAATCCTCAGTCCTCAATCATCAATCCTCAATCTTCAATACTCAATCCTCAATCCTCAATCGTCAATCCTCATTCCTCAATCATCAATCCTTAATCTTCAATACTCAATCCTCAATCCTCAATCGTCAGTCTTCTATCCTCAATACTCAATCTTCAATCCTCAACACTCAATCCTCAATCCTCAATCCTCAATCCTCATTCTTCAATCCTCGATACCCAATCCTCAATCATCAATCTTCAATCCTCAATCCTCAGTCCTCAATCCTCAATCCTCAATCCTCATTCCTCAATCATCAATCCTTAATCTTCAATACTCAATCCTCAATCCTCAATCGTCAGTCTTCTATCCTCAATACTCAATCTTCAATCCTCAACACTCAATCCTCAATCTTCAATCCTGAATCCTCAAACCTCAATTCTGAATCCTCAATCCTGAGTCCTCAATCTTCGGCCCTCAGTCCTCAACAATCAATTGTCAATTCTCAATCCTCAATAGAATATCCTCAATTCACAGCTTTCAATACTCAATACTCAAACTGCAATCTTCAAACCTCTATCCACAAACATCAATTCTCATCACTCAGCCCTCAACACTCAGTCCTCAACGTTCAATCCTCAATCCTCAATCCTCAATCCTCAATCGTCAATCTTCAATCCTCAATACTCAATCTTCAATCCTCAATACTCAACCTGCAATCCTCAATCCTCAAACCTCAATCCTCAATCCTCATTCTTCAATCCTCAATACCCAAACCTCAATCTTCAATCCTCATTCCTCAATCCTCAATTCTCAATCCTCAATCCTTAATCCTCAGACCTAAAACATCAATATTCAACCCTCAGTCCTCGTCCTCAATCCACAACACTCAATCCTCAGTCCTCAATATTCAATCATCAATATTCAATCTTCAATCGTCAATCCTCAATCCTCAATCCTCAATCATCAATCCTCAATCTTCAATACTCAATACTCAATCTTCAATCCTCAATCCTCAATCTTCAATCCTCAATCCTCAATCCTTAATCCTCAATCCTCATTCCTCAAACCTCAATCCACAACCCTCAGTCCTCATCCTCAATACTCAATTCTCAATCCTCAATTCTCAATCCTCAATCTTCAATCCTCAATAATCAATTTTCAATCCTCAATCCTCAATACTCAGACATCAATCCTCAATCTTCAATACTCAATCCTCAATCCTCAATCCTCTATCCTCAATCCTCAACCCTCAGTCCTCATTATCAGTTCTCAATTCTCAATCCTCAATCCTCAGTCCTCAATCCTCAGTCCTCAATGATCAATCCTCAATCCTCAATCTTCAATCCTCAATACTCAATCTTCAATCCTCAATCCTCAATCCTGAGTCGTCAATCTTCAGTCCTCAATACTCAATCTTCAATCCTCAGTCCTCAATCCTCAATCCTCAATCATCAATCCTCAATCTTCAATCCTCAATACTCAATCTTCAATGCCCAATCCTCAATCCTCAATCCTCAATCCTCAATGTTCAATCCTCAATACTCAATCTTCAATCCTCAATCCTCAATCCTCAATCCTCAATCCTCAATCCTCAATCCTAAATCCTCAATCCTCAATCCTCAGTCCTCAGTCCTCAAACCTCAATCCTCAACCCTCAGCCCTCATCCTCCATCCTCAATTCTCAATCCTCAATCCTCAATCTTCAATCCTCAATACTCAATCTTCAATCCTCAATCCTCAATCCTCAGTCCTCAGGCATCAATACTCAATCTTCAATCCTCAATCCTCAATCCTCCATCCTCAATCCTCAATCCACAATCTTCGACCCTCAATCCTCAATCCTCAGTCCTCAATCCTCAATCTTCAATCCTCAATCCTCAATCCTCAATCCTCAATCGTCAGTCTTCAATCCTCAATACTCAACCTTCAATACTCAACACTCAATCCTCAATCCTCAATCCTCAGTCCTCAAACCTCAATTCTGAATCCTCAATCCTGAGTCCTCAATCTTCGGCCCTCAGTCCTCAACAATCAATTGTCAATCCTCAATCCTCAATAGAATATCCTCAATTCACAGCTTTCAATACTCAATACTCAAACTGCAATCTTCAAACCTCTATCCACAAACATCAATTCTCATCACTCAGCCCTCAACACTCAGTCCTCAACGTTCAATCCTCAATCCTCAATCCTCAATCCTCAATAGTCAATCTTCAATCCTCAATACTCAATCTTCAATCCTCAATACTCAACCTGCAATCCTCAATCCTCAAACCTCAATCCTCAATCCTCATTCTTCAATCCTCAATACCCAAACATCAATCTTCAATCCTCATTCCTCAATCCTCAATTCTCAATCCTCAATCCTTAATCCTCAGACCTAAAACATCAATATTCAACCCACAGTCCTCGTCCTCAATCCACAACACTCAATCCTCAGTCCTCAATATTCAATCATCAATATTCAATCTTCAATCCTCAATCCTCAATCCTCAATCCTCAATCATCAATCCTCAATCTTCAATACTCAATCCTCAATCCTCAATACTCAATCCTCAATCCTCAATACTCAATCCTCAATCTTCAATCCTCAATATTCAATCTTCAATCTTCAATCCTCAATCCTCAATCCTCAATCCTCAACCTTCAATCCTCAATACTCAATCTTCAATCCTCAATCCTCAATCCTCAATCCTCAATCCTCAGTCTTCAATCCTCAATACCCAATCCTCAACCTTCAATCCTCAATCCTCAATCCTCAATCCTCAATCCTCAATCCTCATTCTTCAATCCTCAATACCCAATCCTCAATCTTCAATCCTCAATCCTCAATCCTCAATTCTCAACCCTTAATCCTCATTCCTCAGTCCTCAAACCTCAATCCTCAACCCTCAGCCCTCATCCTCCATCCTCAATCCTCAATCCTCAATCCTGAATCTTCAATCCTCAATATTCAATCTTCAATCCTCAATCCTCAATCCTCAATCCTCAATCCTCAGTGATCAATACGCAATCTTCAATACTCAATCCTCAATCCTCAATCCTCAATCCTCAATCCTCAATCCTCATTCTTCAATCCTCAATACCCAATCCTCAATCTTCAATCCTCAATCCTCAATCCTCAATCCTCAATACTCAACCATCAATCCTCAATTCTCAATACTCAATAGAACATCCTGAATTCTGATGGTTCAATACTCAATCCAGAATATTCAATAATCAAATCTCAAACCTCAAGCATCAATCCTCAACACTCAATCCTCAACACTCAGTCCTCTCTCTTCAATCCTACATCCTCAACCCTCAATCCTCAAGCGTCAATCCTCAATACTCAATCCTCAATGCTCAATCATCAATCCTCAATCTTCAATACTCAATCCTCAATCCTCAATTCTCAATCCTCAATACTCAACCATCAATCCTAAATTCTCAATGATCAATAGAATATCCTGAATTCTCAGGATTCTATACTCAAACCTCAATCTTCAACCCTCAGCCCTCATTCTCAATCCTCAATCCTCAACCCTCAATCTTGAATCATCAATACTCAATCTTCAATCCTCAATACTCAATCCTCAATCGTCAATCCTCAATTCCCAATCCTCAATTTTCAATGCTCAATCCTCAATCCTCAATCCTCAATCCTCAATCCTCATTCATCAATCCTCACTACCCAATCCTCAATCTTCAATCCTCAATCCTCAATCCTCAATTCTCAATCCTCTATCTTCAATCCTCAATACTAAATCTTCAATCCTCAATCCTCAATCCTCAATCCTCAATCCTCAATCCTCATTCTACAATCCTCAATACTCAATCTTGAATCATCAATCCTCAACTCTCAATCCTCAATCCTCAATCCTCAATCGTCACTCCTCAATCCCCAATCCTCAATCTTCAATCCTCAATCCTCAATCCTCAATCCTCAATCCTCAATCCACAATCCTCAGTCCTCAATCATCAATCCTCAATATTCAATACTCAATACTCAATCCTCAATCCCCAATCCTCAATCCACAACCATCAATCCTCAACCTTCAATACTCATTCCTCAATCCTCAATCTTCAATCCTCAATACTCAACCGTCAATCCTCAGTTCTCAACACTCAATAGAATATCCTGAATTCTCAGGATTCAATACTCAAACCTCAATCCTCAACCCTCAGCCCTCATCCTCCGTCCTCAATCCTCAATCCTCAATCCTCAATCTTGAGTCCCCGATACTCAATTTTCCATCCTCAATCCTCAATCCTCAACCCTCAATCCTCAATCCTCAGTCATCAATACTCAATCTTCAATACTCAATCCTCAATCCTCAATCCTCAATCCTCAATCCTCAATCCTCAATCCTCAATCATCATTCCTCAAACCTCAATCCACAACCCTCAGTCCTCATCCTCAATTCTCAATTCTCAATACTCAATCCTCAATCCTCAATCTTCAATCCTTAATAATTAATTTTCAATCCTCAATCCTCAATACTCAGTCATCAATCCTCAATCTTCAATACTCATTATCCTCAATCCTCAATCCTCTATCCTCAATCCTTAATCTTCAATACTCAATCCTCAATCCTCAATCGTCAGTCTTCTATCCTCAATACTCAATCTTCAATTCTCAACACTCAATCCTCAATCTTCAATCCTCTATCCACAAACATCAATTCTCATCACTCAACACTCAACACTCAGTCCTCAATGTTCAATCCTCAATCCTCAATTCCCAATCTTCAATCCTCAATACTGAATCTTCAATCCTCAATCCTCAATCCACAATCCTCAGTCCTCAGTCCTCAAACCTCAATCCTCAACCCTCAATCCCCAATCCTCAATCCTCAGCCCTCAATCATCAATCCTCAATCTTCAATACTCAATCGTCAATCCTCAATCCTCAATCCTCATTCCTCAATCATCAATCCTTAATCTTCAATACTCAATCCTCAATCCTCAATCGTCAGTCTTCTATCCTCAACACTCAATCTTCAATCCTCAACACTCAATCCTCAATCCTCAATCCTCAATCCTCATTCTTCAATCCTCAATACCCAATCCTCAATCATCAATCTTCAATCCTCAATCCTCAGTCCTCAATCCTCAATCCTCAATCCTCATTCCTCAATCATCAATCCTTAATCTTCAATACTCAATCCTCAATCCTCAATCGTCAGTCTTCTATCCTCAATACTCAATCTTCAATCCTCAACACTCAATCCTCAATCATCAATCCTCAATCCTCAAACCTCAATTCTGAATCCTCAATCCTGAGTCCTCAATCTTCGGCCCTCAGTCCTCAACAATCAATTGTCAATCCTGAATCCTCAATAGAATATCCTCAATCCACAGCTTTCAATACTCAATACTCAAACTGCAATCTTCAAACCTCTATCCACAAACATCAATTCTCATCACTCAGCCCTCAACACTCAGTCCTCAACGTTCAATCCTCAATCCTCAATCCTCAATCCTCAATCGTCAATCTTCAATCCTCAATACTCAATCTTCAATCCTCAATACTCAACCTGCAATCCTCAATCCTCAAACCTCAATCCTCAATCCTCAATCCTCATTCTTCAATCCTCAATACCCAAACCTCAATCTTCAATCCTCGTTCCTCAATCCTCAATTCTCAATCCTCAATCCTTAATCCTCAGACCTAAAATATCAATATTCAACCCTCAGTCCTCGTCCTCAATCCACAACACTCAATCCTCAGTCCTCAATATTCAATCATCAATATTCAATCTTCAATCCTCAATCCTGAATCCTCAATCCTCAATCATCAATCCTCAATCTTCAATACTCAATCCTCAATCCTCAATACTCAATCCTCAATCCTCAATACTCAATCCTCAATCTTCAATCCTCAATATTCAATCTTCAATCTTCAATCCTCAATCCTCAATCCTCAATCCTCAACCTTCAATCCTCAATACTCAATCTTCAATCCTCAATCCTCAATCCTCAATCCTCAATCCTCAGTCTTCAATCCCCAATACCCAATCCTCAACCTTCAATCCTCAATCCTCAATCCTCAATCCTCAATCCTCAATCCTCGTTCTTCAATCCTCAATACCCAAGCCTCAATCTTCAATCCTCAATCCTCAATCCTCAATTCTCAACCCTTAATCCTCATTCCTCAGTCCTCAAACCTCAATCCTCAACCCTCAGCCCTCATCCTCCATCCTCAATCCTCAATCCTCAATCCTGAATCTTCAATCCTCAATATTCAATCTTCAATCCTCAATCCTCAATCCTCAATCCGCAATCCTCAGTGATCAATACTCAATCTTCAATACTCAATCCTCAATCCTCAATCCTCAATCCTCAATCCTCAATCCTCATTCTTCAATCCTCAATACCCAATCCTCAATCTTCAATCCTCAATCCTCAATCCTCAATCATCAACCCTCAATCCTCAGTCCTCAGTCCTCAAACCTCAATCCTCAACCGTCAGCCCCCATCCTCAATCCTCAATCCTCAATCTTCAATCCTCAATCCGCAATCCTCAATACTCAATATTCAATCCTCAATCCTTAGTCCTCAAACCTCAATTCTGAATCCTCAATCCTGAATCCTCAATCTTCAGACCTCAGTCCTCAACAATCTGTTGTCAACCCTCAATCCTCAATAGAATATCATCAATTCAAGGTTTTCAATAGTCAATACTCAATCTGCAATCTTCAAACCTCTATCCACAAACATCAATTCTCATCACTCAACACTCAATCCTCAGTCCTCAATCATCAATCCTCAATCTTCAATACTCAATCCTCAATCCTCAATCCTCAATCCTCATTCCTCAATCATCAATCCTCAATCTTCAACACTCAATCCTCAATCCTCAATCGTCAGTCTTCTATCCTCAATACTCAATCTTCAATACTCAACACTCAATCCTCTATCCTCAATCCTCAATCCTCAATCTTCAATCCTCAATACCCAATCCTCAATCTTCAATCCTCAATCCTCAATTCTCAGTCCTCAATCCTCAATCCTCAAACGTCAGTCTTCAATCCTCAATACTCAATCTTCAATCCTCAATCCTCTAACCTCAATCCTCAATCCTCATTCTTCGATCCTCAATACCCAATCCTCAATCTTCAATCCTCAGTCCCCAATCCTCAATTCTCAATCCTCAATCCTCAGTCCTCAGTTCTCAAACCTCAATCCTCAACCCTCAGCACTCAACGTCAATCCCCAATCCTCAATCCTCAATCCTCAATCTTCAATCCTCAATACTCAATCCTCAATCTTCAATCCTCAATCCTCAATCCTCAATCCTCAGTCCTCAATCCTCAATCTTCAATCCTCAATACTCAGTCCTCAATCTTCAATCCTCAATACTCAATCTTCAATCCTCAATCCTCAATCCTCAATCGTCAAACTTCAGTCCTCAATACTCAATCCTCAGTCCTCAATCTTCAATCGTCAATACTCATCCTTCAATCCTCAATCCTCAACCCTCAACCCTCAATTTTCATTCCTCAATCCTCAATCCTCAATCCTCAATCCTCATTCTTCAATCCTCAATACCCAATCCTCAATCTTCAATCCTCAATCCTCAATCCTCAATTCTCCATCCTCAATCCTCAGTCCTCAGTCCTCAAACCTCAATCCTCAACCCTCAGCCCTCATCCTCAATACTGAATCCTCAATCCACAATCCTCAGTCCTCAGTCCTCAAACCTCAATCCTCAATCCTCTATCCCCAATCCTCAATCCTCAGTCCTCAATCACCAATCCTGAATCTTCAATACTCAATCCTCAATCCTCAATCCTCAATCCTCATTCCTCAATCATCAATCCTTAATCTTCAATACTCAATCCTCAATCCTCAATCGTCAGTCTTCTATCCTCAATACTCAATCTTCAATCCTCAACACTCAATCCTCAATCCTCAATCCTCAATCCTCATTCTTCAATCCTCAATACCCAATCCTCAATCATCAATCTTCAATCCTCAATCCTGAGTCCTCAATCCTCAATCCTCAATCGTCAGTCTACAATCCTCAATACACAATGTTCAATCCTCAATCCTCAAACCTCAATCCTCAATCCTCATTCTTCAATGTTCAATACCCAATACTCAATCTTCAATCATCAATCCTCAATCCTCATTTCTCAATGCTCTATCCTCAGTCCTCAGTCCTCAAACCTCAATCCTCAACCGTCAGCCCCCATCCTCAATCCTCAATACTCAATCTTCAATCCTCAATCCTCAATCCTCAATTCTCAACCCTTAATCCTCATTCCTCAGTCCTCAAACCTCAATCCTCAACCCTCAGCCCTCATCCTCCATCCTCAATCCTCAATCCTCAATCCTGAATCTTCAATCCTCAATATTCAATCTTCAATCTTCAATCCTCAATCCTCAATCCTCAATCCTCAGTGATCAATACTCAATCTTCAATACTCAATCCTCAATCCTCAATCCTCAATCCTCAATCCTCAATCCTCATTCTTCAATCCTCAATACCCAATCCTCAATCTTCTATCCTCAATCCTCAATCCTCAACCATCAATCCTCAATCCTCAGTCCTCAGTCCTCAAACCTCAATCCTGAACCGTCAGCTCCCATCCTCAATCCTCAATCCTCAATCTTCAATCCTCAATCCGCAATCCTCAATACTCAATATTCAATCCTCAATCCTTAGTCCTCAAACCTCAATTCTGAATCCTCAATCCTGAATCCTCAATCTTCAGACCTCAGTCCTCAACAATCTGTTGTCAATCCTCAATCCTCAATAGAATATCATCAATTCAAGGTTTTCAATAGTCAATACTCAATCTGCAATCTTCAAACCTCTATCCACAAACATCAATTCTCATCACTCAACACTCAATCCTCAGTCCTCAATCATCAATCCTCAATCTTCAATACTCAATCCTCAATCCTCAATCCTCAATCCTCATTCCTCAATCATCAATCCTCAATCTTCAACACTCAATCCTCAATCCTCAACCGTCAGTCTTCTATCCTCAATACTCAATCTTCAATACTCAACACTCAATCCTCTATCCTCAATCCTCAATCCTCATTCTTCAATCCTCAATACCCAATCCTCAATCTTCAATCCTCAATCCTCAATTCTCAGTCCTCAATCCTCAATCCTCAAACGTCAGTCTTGAATCCTCAATACTCAATCTTCAATCCTCAATCCTCTAACCTCAATCCTCAATCCTCATTCTTCGACCCTCAATACCCAATACTCAATCTTCAATCCTCAATACTCAGTCCTCATTTCTCAATGCTCTATCCTCAGTCCTCAGTCCTCAAACCTCAATCCTGAACCGTCAGCCCCCATCCTCAATCCTCAATCCTCAATCTTCAATCCTCAATCCTCAATCCTCAATACTCAATCTTCAATCCTCAATCCTTAGTCCTCAAACCTCAATTCTGGATCCAAAATCCTGAATCCTCAATCTTCAGCCCTCAGTCCTCAACAATCTGTTGTCAATCCTCAATCCTCAATAGAATATCCTCAATTCAAAGTTTTCAATACTCAATACTCAATCTGCAATCTTCAAACCTCAATCCACAAACATAAATTCTCATCACTCAACACTCAACACTCAGTCCTCAATGTTCAATCCTCAATCCTCAAACCTCAATCTTCAATCCTTAATAATCAATTTTCAATCCTCAATCCTCAATACTCAGTCATCAATCCTCAATCTTCAATACTCAATCCTCAATCCTCAATCCTGTATCCTCAATCCTCAACCCTCAGACCTCATTATCAGTTCTCAATTCTCAATCCTCAATCCTCAGTCCTCAATCCTCAGTCCTCAATGATCAATCCTCGATCCTCAATCTTCAATCCTCAATACTCAATCTTCAATACTCAATCCTCAATCCTCAATCGTCAATCTTCAGTCCTCAATACTCAATCCTCAATCCTCAACCTTCAATCGTCAATACTCATTCTTCAATCCTCAATCCTCAACCCTCAACCCTCAATTTTCATTCCTCAATCCTCAATCCTCAATCCTCAATCCTCATTCTTCAATCCTCAATACCCAATCCTCAATCTTCAATCCTCAATCCCCAATCCTCAATTCTCAATCCTCAATCCTCAGTCCTCAGTTCTCAAACCTCAATCCTCAACCCTCAGCACTCAACGTCAATCCCCAATCCTCAATCCTCAATCCTCAATCTTCAATCCTCAATACTCAATACTCAATCTTCAATCCTCAATCCTCAATCCTCAATCCTCAGTCCTCAAACCTCAATCTTCAATCCTCAATACTCAATCCTCAATCTTCAATCCTCAATACTCAATCTTCAACCCTCAATCCTCAATCCTCAATCGTCAAACTTCAGTCCTCAATACTCAATCCTCAGTCCTCAATCTTCAATCGTCAATACTCATCCTTCAATCCTCAATCCTCAACCCTCAACCCTCAATTTTCATTCCTCAATCCTCAATCCTAAATCCTCAAACCTCAATCCTCAATCCTCATTCTTCAATCCTCAATACCCAATACTCAATCTTCAATCATCAATCCTCAATCCTCATTTCTCAATGCTCTATCCTCAGTCCTCAGTCCTCAAACCTCAATCCTCAACCGTCAGCCCCCATCCTCAATCCTCAATACTCAATCTTCAATCGTCCGTCTTCTATCCTCAATACTCAATCTTCAATCCTCAATACTCAATCCTCAATCCTCAATCCTCAATCCTCATTCATCAATCCTCACTACCCAATCCTGAATCTTCAATCCTCAATCCTCAATCCTCAATTCTCAATCCTCTATCTTCAATCCTCAATACTAAATCTTCAATCCTCAATCGTCAATCCTCAATCCTCAATCCTCAATCCTCATTCTACAATCCTCAATACTCAATCTTGAATCATCAATCCTCAACTCTCAATCCTCAATCCTCAATCCTCAATCGTCACTCCTCAATCCCCAATCCTCAATCTTCAATCCTCAACCCTCAATCCTCAATCCTCAATCCACAATCCTCAGCACTCAATCATCAATTCTCAATCCTCAATCCTCAATCCTCAGTTCTCAATCCTCAATCCCCAATCCTCAGACCTCAAACATCAATACTCAACCCTGAGTCCTCGTCCTCAATCCACAACCCTCAATCCTCAATCCTCAATCTTCAATCATCAATATTCAATCTTCAGTCCTCAATCCTCAATCCTCAATCCTCAATCCTCAATCCTCAATGTTCAATCCGCAATACCCAATCCTCAATCCTCGATCCTCAATCCTCAATAGAATTACATCAATTCACAGATTTCAATACTCAATACTCAATCTGCAATCTTCAAGTCTCTATCCTCAAACATGAATTCTGATCACTCAATCCTCAATACTCAATCCTCAATCCTCAATCCTCAATCTTCAGTCTTCAATCCTCAATCCTCAAGCCTCAGTCCTCAATCCTCAATTCTCAATCCCCAAACCTCAATCCTCAACCGTCAGTCCTCGTCCTCAATCCTCAACCCTCAATCCTCAATCCTCAATCTTCAATCATCAATAATCAATCTTTAATCCTCAATCATCAATCCTCAATCCTCAACCTTCAATCCTCAATATTCTACACTCAACACTCAACCATCAATCCTCAATACTCAACCATCAATCCTCAATTCTCAATACTCAATAGAGCATCCTGAATTCTGATGGTTCAATACTCAATCCAGAATATTCAATAATCAAATCTCAAACCTCAAGCATCAATTCTCAACACTCAGTCCTGAACACTCAGTCCTCTATCTTCAATCCTACACCCTCAACCCTCAATCCTCAAGCGTCAATCCTCAATACTCAATCCTCAATCCTCAATCCTCAATCTTCAATCTTCAATCCTCAATACTCAATCTTCAATCCTCAATCCTCAATCCTCAATCCTCAATACTCAATCCTCAATCATTAATCCTCAATCTTCAATACTCAATCCTCAATCCTCAAACCTCAATTCTCAATACTCAACCATCAATCCTCAATTCTCAATGCTCAATAGAATATCCTGAATTCTCAGGATTCTATACTCAAACCTCAATCCTCAACCCTCAGCCCTCATTCTCAATCCTCAATACTCAATCTTCAATCCTCAATCCTCAAGCGTCAATCCTCAATCCTGAATCCTCAACCCTCAAACCTCAGTCCTCAAACCTCAATCCCTAATCCTCAATCCTGAATCCTCAATCTTCAGCCCACTGTCCTCATAAATAAATTGTCAATCCTCAGTCCTCAATAGAATATCCTCAATTCACAGTTTTCAATACTCAATCCCCATTCGTCACTCTTCAAATCTCAATCCACAAATATCAGTTCTCATCACTCAACCATCAACACTCAGTCCTCAATCTTCAATCCTCAATCCTCAATCCTCAATCTTCAATCCTCAATAATGAATCTTCAATCCTCAATCCTCAATCCTCAATCCTCAATCCTGAATACTAAATCCTCAATCCTCAATCCTCAATCCTCAATCCTCAATCCTCAATCATTAATCCTCAATCTTCAATACTCAATTCTCAATTCTCAAACCTCAATTCTCAATACTCAACCATCAATCCTTAATTCTGAATGCTCAATAGAATATCCTGAATTCTCAGGATTCTATACTCAAACCTCAATCCTCAACCCTCAGCCCTCATTCTCAATCCTCACTCCTCAATCCTCAATCCTCAATATTCAATCCTCAATGCTCAATCTTCAACCCTCAATCCTCAATCCTCAATCCTCAATCCTCAATCCTCAGTCATAAATCCTCGATCTTCAATACTCAGTCGTCAATCCCCAGTCCTCAATCCTCAATCCTCAATCCTCGTTCCTCAAACCTCAATCCTCAACCCTCAGTCCTCATCCTCAATTCTCAATTCTCAATCCTCAATCCTCAATCTTCAATCCCCAATAATCAATTTCCAATACTAGATCCTCAATCCCCAATCCTCAATCCTTAATCCTCAATCTTCAGTCCTCAATCGCCAGTCCTCAATCTTCAATCCTCTATGCTCAATCCTCAATCCTCAAGCCTCAGTCCTCAATCCTCAATCCTCAATCCTCAATCCTCAAACCTCAATCCTCAACCGTCAGTCCTCGTCCTCAATCCTCAACCCTCAATCCTCAATCCTCAATCTTCAATCATCAATACTCAATCTTCAATCCTCAGTACTCAATCCTCAATCGTCAATTCTCAATCACCAATCCTCAGTCCTCAATGCTAAATCCTCAATCCTCAATCCTCAATCCTCAATCCTCATTCTTCAATCCTCAATATTCAATCTTCAATACTCAATCCTCTATCCTCAATTCTCAATCTTCAATCCTCAATCCTCAATCCTCAATCCTCAATCCTCTATACTCAATCTTCAATCCGCAATACTCAACCTTCAATCCTCACCCTCAATCCTCAATCCTCAATCCTCAATCCTCAATCCTCAATCCTCAATCTTCAATCCTCAATACTCAATCTGCAATCCTCAATACTCAATCCTCAATCCTCAATACTCATTCTTCAACCCTCAATACCCAATCCTCAATCTTCAATCCTCAATCCTCAATCCTCAATCCTCAATCCTAAGGCCTCAAACATCAATATTCAACCCTCAGTCCCCGTCCTCAATCCACAACCCTCAATCCTCAATCCTCAATCTTCAATCATCAATATTCAATCTTCAACCCTCAATCCTCAATATTCAATCCTCAATCCTCAATGCTCAATCTTCAATCCTCAATCCTCAATCCTCAGTCCTCAACCCTCAATCCTCAATACTCAAACCTCAATCCTCAATCATCAATCCTCAATCTTCAATACTCAATCCTCAATCCTCAATACTCAATAGTCAACCATCAATATTCAATTCTCAATACTCAATAGAATATCCTGAATTCTCAGTATTCAATACTGAAACCACAATCCTCAACCCTCAGCCCTCATACTCCATCCTCAATCCTCATTTCCCAAACCTCAATCCTCAACCCTCAGTCCTCATCCTCAATTCTCAATTCTCAATCCTCACTCCTCAATTCTCAATCCTCAACCGCCTGTCCTCAATCTTCAATCTTCAATACTCAATCGTCAATCCTCTGTCCTCAATCCTCAATACTCAAACCTCGTTCCTCAAACCTCAATCCTCAACCCTCAGTCCTCAACCCTCAGTCCTCACCCTCAATTCTCAATTCTCAATCCTCAATCCTCAATCCTCAATCTTCAATCCCCAAAAATCAATCTCCGATCCCAGTACCTCAATCCCCAATCCTCAGTCCTTAATCCTCAATCTTCAATCCTCAACCGCCAGTCCTCAGTCTACAATCCTCTATGCTCAATCGTCAATCCTCAAGCCCTAGTCCTCAGTCCTCAATCCACGATCCTCAAACCTCAATCCTCAACCGTCAGTCCTCGTCCTCAATCCTCAACCCTCAATCCTCAATCCTCAATCTTCAATCATCAATACTCAATCTTCAATCCTCAATACTCAATCCTCAATCGTCAATCCTCAATCCCCAATCCTCAATCTTCAATGCTCAATCCTCAATCCTCAATACTCAATCCTCAATAGTCAACCTTCAATCCCCGATACTCAATCTTCAATCCTCAATCCTCAATCCTCAACACTCAACCCTCAATCCTCAATTCTCAATCCTCAATCTTCAACCCTCAATACTCAATCTGCAATCCTCAATCCTCAGTCCTCAATCCTCAATCCTCATTCTTCAATCCTCAATACCCAATCCTCAATCTTCAGCCCTCAGCCCTCAATCATCAATTCTCAATCCTCAATCCTCAATCCTCAGTTCTCAATCTTCAATCCCCAATCCTCAGACCTGAAACATCAATACTCAACCCTCAGTCCTCGTCCTCAATCCCCAACCCTCAATCCTCAATCCTCAATCTTCAATCATCAATATTCAATCTTCAGTCCTCAATCCTCAATCCTCAATCCTCAATCCTCAATCCTCAATGTTCAATCCGCAATACCCAATCCTCAATCCTCGATCCTCAATCCTCAATAGATTTACATCAATTCACAGATTTCAATACTCAATACTCAATCTGCAATCTTCAAGTCTCTATCCTCAAACATCAATTCTCATCACTCAATCCTCAATACTCAATCCTCAATCCTCAATCCTAAATCTTCGGTCTTCAATCCTCAATCCTCAAGCCTCAGTCCTCAATCCTCAATCCTCAATCTTCAATCCCCAAAAATCAATCTCCAATCCTAGATCCTCAATCCCCAATCCTCAGTCCTTAATCCTCAACCTTCAATCCTCAACCGCCAGTCCTCAATCTTCAATCCTCCATGCTCAATCGTCAATCCTCAAGCCCTAGTCCTCAGTCCTCAATCCTCGATCCTCAAACCTCAATCCTCAACCGTCAGTCCCCGTTCTCAATCTTCAATCCTCAATACTCAATCCTCAATCGTCAATCCTCAATCCCCAATCCTCAATCTTCAATGTTCAATCCTCAATCCTCAATACTCAATCCTCAATCGTCAATCTTCAATCCCCGATACTCAATCTTCAATCCTCAATCCTCAATCCTCAATCCTCAATCCTCAATCCTCAATCCTCAATCCTCAATCTTCAACCCTCAATACACAATCTGCAATCCTCAATCCTCAGTCCTCAATCCTCAATCCTCATTCTTCAATCCTCAATACCCAATCCTCAATCTTCAGCCCTCAGCCCTCAATCATCAATTCTCAATCCTCAATCCTCAATCCTCAGTTCTCAATCCACAATCCCCAATCCTCAGACCTCAAACATCAATACTCAACCCTCAGTCCTCGTCCTCAATCCACAACCCTCAATCCTCAATCCTCAATCCTCAATCTTCAATCATCAATATTCAATCTTCAGTCCTCAATCCTCAATCCTCAATCCTCAATCCTCAATCCTCAATGTTCAATCCGCAATACCCAATCCTCAATCCTCGATCCTCAATCCTCAATAGAATTACATCAATTCACAGATTACAATACTCAATACTCAATCTGCAATCTTCAAGTCTCTATCCTCAAACATGAATTCTCATCACTCAATCCTCAATACTCAATCCTCAATCCTCAATCCTCAATCTTCAGTCTTCAATCCTCAATCCTCAAGCCTCAGACCTCAATCCTCAATTCTCAATCCCTAAACCTCAATCCTCAACCGTCAGTCCTCGTCCTCAATCCTCAACCCTCAATCCTCAATCCTCAATCTTCAATCATCAATAATCAATCTTCAATCCTCAATCATCAATCCTCAATCCTCAATCTTCGATCCTCAATATTCTACACTCAACACTCAACCATCAATCCTCAATACTCAATCCTCAATCCTCAATCCTCAGTCCTCAGTCGTCAAACCTCAATCCTCAACCCTCAGCCCTCATTCTCAATCCTCAATCCTGAATCCTCAGTCCTCAATCTTCAAACCTCATTACTCAGGTCTCAATCATCAAACCTCAATCCTTAATCCTCAATCCTCAATCCTCAATCATCAATCCTCAATCCTCAGTCATCAATCCTCAATCCTCATTCCTCAAACCTCAAACCTCAGCCGGCAGTCCTCATCCTCAATTCTCAATTCTCAATCCTCAATCCTCAATCCTCAATCCTCAATCTTCAATCCTGAATAATCAATCTCCAATCCTAGATACACAATCCCCAATCCTCAATCTTTAATCCTCAATCTTCAATCCACAATCCCCAGTCCTCAATCTTCAATCCTCAATGCTCAATCCTCAATACTCAATCCTCAATCCCCAGTCCTCAATCCTCAATCATCAACCTTCAATTGTCAATACTCAATCTTCAATCCTCAATACTCAATCCTCAATCGTCAATTCTCATTCTTCAATCCTCAATACCCAATCCTCAATCCTCAATCCTCAATCCTCAATCCTCAATCCTCAATACTCAATCTTCAATCCCCAATCCTCAATACTCAATCCTCAATGCTCAATATTCAATCCTCAATACACAATCTTCAATCCTCAATCCTCAATCCTCAATCCTCAGTCCTCAGTCGTCAAACCTCAATCCTCAACCCTCAGCCCTCATTCTCAATCCTCAATCCTGAATCCTCAGTCCTCAATCTTCAAACCACATTACTCAGGTCTCAATCATCAAACCTCAATCCTTAATCCTCAATCCTCAATCCTCAATCATCAATCCTCAATACTCAGTCATCAATCCTCAATCCTCATTCCTCAAACCTCAAACCTCAGCCGTCAGTCCTCATCCTCAATTCTCAATTCTCAATCCTCAATCCTCAATCCTCAATCCTCAATCTTCAATCCTGAATAATCAATCTCCAATCCTAGATACTCAATCCCCAATCCTCAATCTTTAATCCTCAATCTTCAATCCACAATCCCCAGTCCTCAATCTTCAATCCTCAATGCTCAATCCTCAATACTCAATCCTCAATCCCCAGTCCTCAATCCTCAATCATCAACCTTCAATTGTCAATACTCAATCTTCAATCCTCAATACTCAATCCTCAATCGTCAATTCTCATTCTTCAATCCTCAATACCCAATCCTCAATCCTCAATCCTCAATCCTCAATCCTCCATCCTCAATTCTCAATCCTCAATCCTAAATCCTCAATCTTCAATCTTCAATCCTCAATACTCAATCTTCAATCCTCAATCCTCAATCCTCAATCCTCAATACTGAATCCTCAATCATTAATCCTCAATCTTCATTACTCAATCCTCAATCCTCAAACCTCAATTCTCAATACTCAACCATCAATCCTCAATTCTCAATGCTCAATAGAATATCCTGAATTCTCAGGATTCTATACTCAAACCTCAATCCTCAACCCTCAGCCCTCATTCTCAATCCTCAATACTCAATCCTCAATCCTCAATATTCAATCCTCTATACTCAACCTTCAGTCCTCAATCCTCAATCCTCAACCCTCAATCCTCAATCCTCAGTCATAAATCCTCAATCTTCAATACTCAGTCGTCAATCCTCAGTCCTCAATCCTGAATCCTCAATCCTCGTTCCTCAAACATCAATCCTCAATCCTGAATCCTCAATCTTCAATCCTCAATACTCAATCTGCAATCCTCAATACTCAATCCTCAATCCTCAATACTCATTCTTCAATCCTCAATCCTCAACCTTCAACACTCAATCCTCATTTCTCAATCCTCAATCCTCAATCTTGAATACTCAATACTCAATCTTCAATCCTCAATCCTCAATTCTCAATTCTCAATACTCATACTCAATCCTCAATCTTCAATCCTCAGTCCTCAATTCGGAATCCTCAATCCTCAATGTTCAATCCTCAATGCCCAATCCTCAATCTCCAATCCTCAATCCTCGTTCCTCAAACCTCAATCCTCAACCCTCAGTCCTCATACTCAATTCTCAATTCTCAATCCTCAATCCTCAATCTTCAATCCCCAATAATCAATCTCCAATACTAGATCCTCAATCCTCAATCCTCAATCCTTAATCCTCAATCTTCAATCATCAATCGCCAGTCCTCAATCTTCAATCCTCTTTGCTCAATCCTCAATCCTCAAGCCTCAGTCCTCAATCCTCAATCCTCAACCGTCAGTCCTCGTCCTCAATCCTCAACCCTCAATCCTCAATCCTCAATCTTCAATCGTCAATACTCAATCTGCAATCCTCAGTACTCAATCCTCAATCGTCAATCCTCAATCCCCGATCCTCAGTCCTCAATGCTAAATCCTCAATCCTCAATCCTCAATCCTCAATCCTCAATCTTCAATCCTCAATATTCAATCTTCAATCCTCAATCCTCTATCCTCAATCCTCAATCTTAAACCTCAATCCTCAATCCTCAATCCTCAATCCTCAATCCTCAATCTTCAATCCTCAATACTCAATCTTCAATCCTCACCCTCAATCCTCAATCCTCAATCCTCAATCCTCAATCCTCAATCCTCAATCCTCAATCCTCAATTCTCAGTACTCAATACTCAATCCTCAATCTTCAATCCTCAATCCTCAATTCGGAATCCTCAATCCTCAATGTTCAATCCTCAATACCCAATCCTCAATCTTCAATCCTCAATCGTCAATCGCCAATCATCAATCCTGAATCCTCAACCCTCAATCCTCAGTCCTCAAACCTCAATCCCTAATCCTCAATCCTGAATCCTCAATCTTCAGCCCACAGTCCTCATAAATAAATTGTCAATCCTCAATCCTCAATAGAATATCCTCAATTCACAGTTTTCAGTACTCAATCCCCATTCTTCACTCTTCAAATCTCAATCCACAAATATCAGTTCTCATCACTCAACCATCAACACTCTGTCCTCAATCTTCAATCCTCAATCCTCAATCCTCAATCCTCAATCCTCAATACTCATTCCTCAGTCCTCAAACCTCAATGCTCAATCCTCAATCCTGTATCATCAATCCTCTATCTTTAATACTCAATACTCAATCCTCAATCCTCAATCCTCAATCCTCAATCCTCAATCCTCAATCATCAATCCTCAATCTTCAATACTCAATCCTCAATCCCCAGTGCTCAATACTCTACCATCAATCCTCAATTCTCAATACTCAATAGAATATCCTGAAATCTCAGGATTCAATACTCAAACCTCAAACCTCAACCCTCAGCCCTCATCCTCCATCTTCAATCCTCAATACTCAATCTTCAATCGTCAATCCTCAATCCTCAATCCTCAATCCTCATTCTTCAATCCTCAATACCCAATCCTCAATCTTCAATCCTCAATCCTCAATCCGCAATTCTCAATACCCAACCATCAATCCTCAATTCTCAGTGCTCAATAGAAAATCCTGTATTCTCAGGATTCTATACTCAAACATCAATTCTCAACCCTCAGCCCTCATTCTCAATCTTCAATCCTCAATCCTCAATCCTCAATCTTCAATCCTCAATACTCAATCTTCAATCCTGAATCCTCAATTCTCAGTACTGAATACTCAATCCTCAATCTTCAATCCTCAATCCTCAATTCGGAATCCTCAATCCTCAATCGTCAATCCTCAATCCTCAATCCTCAACCCTCATTCTTCAATCCTCAATACCCAATCCTCAATCTTCAATCCTCAATCCTCAATCCTCAATCCGCAATTCTCAATACCCAACCATCAATCCTCAATTCTCAGTTCTCAATAGAAAATCCTGTATTCTCAGGATTCTATACTCAAACATCAATTCTCAACTCTCAGCCCTCATTCTCAATCTTCAATCCTCAATCCTCAATCCTCAATCTTCAATCCTCAATACTCAACCTTCAATCCTCAATCCTCAATCCTCAATCCTCAATCCTCAATCCTCAGTCATGAATCCTCAATCTTCAATACTCAATCGTCAATCCCCAGTCCTCAATCCTCAATCCTCAACCCTCGTTCCTCAAACCTCAATCCTCAACCCTCAGTCCTCATCCTCAATCCTCAATTCTCAATCCTCAAACCTCAATCTTCAATCCCCAATAATCAATCTCCAATACTACATCCTGGATCCCCAATCCTCAATCCTTAATCCTCAATCTTCAATCCTCAATCGCCAGTCCTCAATCTTCAATCCTCTATGCTCAATCCTCAATCCTCAAGCCTCAGTCCTCAAACCTCAATCCTCAATCCTCAATCCCCAATCCTCAGTCCTCAATCCTCAACCCTCAATCCTCAGTCACAAATCCTCAATCTTCAATACTCAGTCGTCAATCCTCAGTCCTCAATCCTCAATCCTCAATCCTCGTTCCTCAAACATCAATCCTCAATCCTGAGTCCTCAATCTTCGATCCTCAATATTCAATCTGCAATCCTCAATCCTCAATCCTCAATCCTCAATCCTCAATCCTCATTCTTTAATCCTCAATCCTCAACCTTCAACACTCAATCCTCATTCCTCAATCCTCAATCCTCAATCTTCAATCCTCAATACTCAATCTTCAATCCTCAATCCTCAATTCTCAATACTCAATACTCAATCCTCAATCTTCAATCCTCAGTCCTCTATTCGGAATCCTCAATCCTCAATGTTCAATCCTCAATACCCAATCCTCAATCTTCAATCCTCAATCCTCAAGCGTCAATCCTCAATCCTGAATCCTCAACCCTCAATCCTCAGTCCTCAAACCTCAATCCCTAATCCTCAATCCTGAATCCTCAATCTTCAGCCCACAGTCCTCATAAATAAATTGTCAATCCTCAGTCCTCAATAGAATATCCTCAATTCACAGTTTTCAATACTCAATCCCCGTTCTTCACTCTTCAAATCTCAATCCACAAATATCAGTTCTCATCACTCAACCATCAACACTCAGTCCTCAATCTTCAATCCTCAATCCTCAATCCTCAATCTTCAATCCTCAATAATGAATCTTCAATCCTCAATCCTCAATCCTCAATCCTCAATCCTGAATACTAAATCCTCAATCCTCAATCCTCAATCCTCAATCCTCAATCCTCAATCATTAATCCTCAATCTTCAATACTCAATCCTCAATTCTCAAACCTCAATTCTCAATACTCAGCCATCAATCCTTAATTCTCAATGCTCAATAGAATATCCTGAATTCTCAGGATTCTATACTCAAACCTCAATCCTCAACCCTCAGCCCTCATTCTCAATCCTCACTCCTCAATCCTCAATCCTCAATATTCAATCCTCAATGCTCAATCTTCAACCCTCAATCCTCAATCCTCAATCCTCAATCCTCAATCCTCAGTCATAAATCCTCAATCTTCAATACTCAATCGTCAATCCCCAGTCCTCAATCCTCAATCCTCAATCCTCGTTCCTCAAACCTCAATCCTCAACCCTCAGTCCTCATCCTCAATTCTCAATTCTCAATCCTCAATCCTCAATCTTCAATCCCCAATAATCAATTTCCAATACTAGATCCTCAATCCCCAATCCTCAATCCTTAATCCTCAATCTTCAATCCTCAATCGCCAGTCCTCAATCTTCAATCCTCTATGCTCAATCCTCAATCCTCAAGCCTCAGTCCTCAATCTTCAATCCTCAATACTCAATCTGCAATCCTCAATACTCAATCCTCAATCCTCAATACTCATTCTTCAACCCTCAATACCCAATCCTCAATCTTCAATCCTCAATCCTCAATCCTCAATCCTAAGACCTCAAACATCAATATTCAACCCTCAGTCCCCGTCCTCAATCCACAACCCTCAATCCTCAATCCTCAATCTTCAATCATCAATATTCAATCTTCAACCCTCAATCCTCAATATTCAATCCTCAATCCTCAATGCTCAATCTTCAATCCTCAATCCTCAATCCTCAGTCCTCAATCCTCAATCCTCAATACTCAAACCTCAATCCTCAATCATCAATCCTCAATCTTCAATACTCAATCCTCAATCCTCAATACTCAATAGTCAACCATCAATCTTCAATTCTCAATTCTCAATAGAATATCCTGAATTCTCAGGATTCAATACTGAAACCACAATCCTCAACCCTCAGCCCTCATACTCCATCCTCAATCCTCATTTCCCAAACCTCAATCCTCAACCCTCAGTCCTCATCCTCAATTCTCAATTCTCAATCCTCACTCCTCAATTCTCAATCCTCAACCGCCTGTCCTCAATCTTCAATCTTCAATACTCAATCGTCAATCCTCAGTCCTCAATCCTCAATACTCAAACCTCGTTCCTCAAACCTCAATCCTCAACCCTCAGTCCTCAACCCTCAGTCCTCATCCTCAATTCTCAATCCTCAATCCTCAATCCTCAATCCTCAATCTTCAATCCCCAAAAATCAATCTCCAATCCCAGATCCTCAATCCCCAATCCTCAGTCCTTAATTCTCAATCTTCAATCCTCAACCGCCAGTCCTCAGTCTACAATCCTCTATGCTCAATCGTCAATCCTCAAGCCCTAGTCCTCAGTCCTCAATCCTCGATCCTCAAACCTCAATCCTCAACCGTCAGTCCTCGTCCTCAATCCTCAACCCTCAATCCTCAATCCTCAATCTTCAATCATCAATACTCAATCTTCAATCCTCAATACCCAATCCTCAATCGTCAATCCTCAATCCCCAATCCTCAATCTTTAATGCTCAATCCTCAATCCTCAATACTCAATCCTCAATCGTCAATCTTCAATCCCCGATACTCAATCTTCAATCCTCAATCCTCAATCCTCAATCCTCAATCCTCAATCCTCAATCCTCAATCCTCAATCTTCAACCCTCAATACTCAATCTGCAATCCTCAATCGTCAAGCGTCAATCATCAATCCTGAATCCTCAACCCTCAATCCTCAGTCCTCAAACCTCAATCCCTAACCCTCAATCCTGAATCCTCAATCTTCATCCCACAGTCCTCATAAATAAATTGTCAATCCTCAATCCTCAATAGAATATCCTCAATTCACAGTTTTCAATACTCAATCCCCATTCTTCACTCTACAAATCTCAATCCACAAATATCAGTTCTCATCACTCAACCATCAACACTCAGTCCTCAATCTTCAATCCTCAATCCTCAATCCTCAATCCTCAATTCTCAATACTCAGTCCTCAGTCCTCAAACCTCAATGCTCAATCCTCAGTCCTGTATCATGAATCCTCAATCTTCAATACTCAATACTCAATCCTCAATCCTCAATCCTCAATCCTCAATCCTCAATCATCAATCCTCAATCCTCAACCGTCAGTCCTCGTCCTCAATCCTCAGCCCTCAATCCTCAATCCTCAAACCTCAATCCTCAACCGCCAGTCCTCGTCCTCAATCCTCAACCCTCAACCCTCAAACCTCAATCATCAATACTCAATCTTCAATCCTCAATCCACAATCCTCAATCCTCAATATTCAACACACAACCCTCAACCATCAATCACCAATATTCAAGCATCAATCCACAATTCTCAATACTCAATAGAATATCCTGAATTCTCATGGTCCAATGCTCAATCCCCAATCTTCAATCTTCAAATCTCAATCCACAAACATCAATTCTCATCACTCAACCCTCAACACTCAGTCCTCAATCTTCAATCCTCAATCCTCAATCCTCAACCCTCAATCCTCAACGTTCAATCCTCAATACCCAATCCTCAGTCTTCCATCCTCAATCCTCAATACTCAATCCTCAATCCTCAATACTCAGTCCTCAAACCTCAATCTTCAATCCTCAATTCTCAACCCTCAATACTCAGTCCTCACACCTCAATCCTCAATCCTCAAACCTCAGCCCTCATCCTCATTCATCAATCCTCAATCCTCAATCCTCAACCTTCAATCCTCAATACTCAATCTTCAGTCCTCAATCCTCAGTACTCAAACCTCAATCCTCAATCCTCAATCCTCAGTGATCAACCCTCAATCTTCAATACTGAATCGTCAATCCTCAGTCCTCGATCCCCAATCCTCAATACTCGCTCCTCAAACCTAAATCCTCAACCCTCAGTCCTCACACTCAATTCTCAATTCTCAATACTCAATCCTTAATCCTCAATCTTCAATCCTCAATAACCAATCTCCAATCCTAGATCCTCAATCCCCAATCTTCAATCCTTAATCCTGTATCACCAATCCTCAATCCCGAGTCCTCAACCTTCAATCCACAATGCTCAATACTCAATCCTCAATCCTCAGTCCTCAATCCTCAATCCTCAATCCTCAAACCTCAATCCTCAACCGTCAGTCCTCGTCCTCAATCCTCTACACTCAATCCTCAATCCTCAACCTTCAATCCTCAATACTCAATATTCAATCCTCAATCCTCAATCCTCAATCCTCAATCTTCAATCCTCAATCCTCAATCCTCAATCCTCGATCCACACTCTTCAATCCTCAATACCCGATCCTCAATCTACAATACTCAATACTCAATCCTCAATTCTCAATCCTCAATCCTCAGTCCTCAGTCCTCAAACCTCAAACCTCAATCCTCAACCCTCAGCCCTCATCCTCAATCCTCAATCCTCAATCCTCAATCCTCAATCTTCAATCCTCAATACTCAGTCCTCAATCCTCAATCTTCAATCCTCAGTCCTCAAACCTCAATCCTGAATCCTCAGTCCTGAAGCCTCAATCTTCAGCCATCGGTCCTCTACAATCAGTTGTCAATCCTCAATCCTCAATAGAATATCATCAATTCACAGTTTTCATTACTCAATACTCAATCTGCAATCTTCAAATCTCTATCCACAAACATCAATTCTCATCACTCAACCCTGAACACTCAGTCCCCAGTCCTCAATATTCAATCCTCAATCCTCAATCCTCAATTCTCAATCCTCAATCCTCAATCCTCGGAATTCAAACACAAATACTCAACTCTCAGTCCTCGTCCTCAATCCACAACCCTCAATCCTCAATCCGCAATCTTCAATCATTAATATTGAATCTTCAATCTTCAATCCTCAATCCTCAATCCTCAATCCTCAATCCTCAATCCTCAATCCTCAATCCTCATTCTTCAATCCTCAATACCCAATCCTCAGTACTCGAACCTCAATCCTCAATCCTCAATCCTCAGTGATCAACCCTCAATCTTCAATACTGAATCGTCAATCCTCAGTCCTCGATCCTCAATCCTCAATACTCGCTCCTCAAACCTAAATCCTCAACCCTCAGTCCTCACACTCAATTCTCAATTCTCAATACTCAATCCTTAATCCTCAATCTTCAATCCTCAATAACCAATCTCCAATCATAGATCCTCAATCCCCAATCTTCAATCCTTAATCCTGTATCACCAATCCTCAATCCCGCGTACTCAATCTTCAATCCACAATGCTCAATCCTCAATCCTCAATCCTCAGTCCTCAATCCTCAATCCTCAATCCTCAAACCTCAATCCTCAACCGTCAGTCCTCGTCCTCAATCCTCAACCCTCAATCCTCAATCCTCAACCTTCAATCCTCAATACTCAATATTCAATCCTCAATCCTCAAACCTCAATTCTCAATACTCAACCATCAACCCTCAATTCTCAATGCTCAATAGAATATCCTGAATTCTCAGGATTCTATACTCAAACCTGAATCCTCAACCCTCATCCCTCATTCTCAATCCTCAATACTCAATCCTCAATCCTCAATATTCAATCCTCTATACTCAATCTTCAATCCTCAATCCTCAATCCTCAATCCTCAATCCTCAATCCTCAGTCATAAATCCTCAATCTTCAATACTCAGTCGTCAATCCTCAGTCCTCAATCCTCAATCCTCAATCCTCGTTCCTCAAACATCAATCCTCAATCCTGAATCCTCAATCTTCATTCCTCAATACTCAATCTGCAATCCTCAATCCTCAATCCTCAATCCTCAGTCCTCATTCTTCAATCCTCAATCCTCAACCTTCAACACTCAATCCTCATTCCTCAATCCTCAATCCTCAATCTTCAATCCTCAATACTCAATCTTCAATCCTCAATCCTCAATTCTCAATACTCAATACTCAATCCTCAATCCTCAATCCTCAATCCTCAATTCGGAATCCTCAATCCTCAATGTTCAACCCTCAATACCCAATCCTCAATCTTCAACCCTCAATCGTCAAGCGTCAATCATCAATCCTGAATCCTCAACCCTCAATCCTCAGTCCTCAAACCTCAATCCCTAATCCTCAATCCTGAATCCTCAATCTTCATCCCACAGTCCTCATAAATAAATTGTCAATCCTCAATCCTCAATAGAATATCCTCAATTCACAGTTTTCAATACTCAATCCCCATTCTTCACTCTTCAAATCTCAATCCACAAATATCAGTTCTCATCACTCAACCATCAACGCTCAGTCCTCAATCTTCAATCCTCAATCCTCAATCCTCAATCCTCAATCCTCAATACTCAGTCCTCAGTCCTCAAACCTCAATGCTCAATCCTCAATCCTGTATCATGAATCCTCAATCTTCAATACTCAATACTCAATCCTCAATCCTCAATCCTCAATCCTCAATCCTCAATCATCAATCCTCAATCTTCAATACTCAATCCACAATCCCCAGTGCTCAATACTCAACCATCAATCCTCAATTCTCAATACTCAATAGAATATCCTGAATTCTCAGGATTCATTACTCAAACCTCAAACCTCAACCCTCAGCCCTCATCCTCCATCTTCAATCCTCAATACTCAATCTTCAATCGTCAATCCTCGATCCTCAATCCTCAATCCTCAACCCTCAGTCCTCATCCTCAATCCTCAATTCTCAATCCTCAATCCTCATTCTTCAATCCCCAATAATCAATCTCCAATACTACATCCTCAATCCCCAATCCGCAATCCTTAATCCTCAATCTTCAATCCTCAATCGCCTGTCCTCAATCTTCAATCCTCTATGCTCAATCCTCAATTCTCAAGCCTCAGTCCTCAAACCTCAATGCTCAATCCTCAATACCCAATCCTCAGTCCTGAATCCTGAATCCTCAATCATCAACCTTCAACACTCAATCCTCATTCCTCAATCCTCAATCCTCAATCTTCAATCCTCAATACTCAATCTTCAATCCTCAATCCTCAATTCTCAATACTCAATACTCAATCCTCAATCTTCAATCCTCAATCCTCAATTCGGAATCCTCAATCCTCAATGTTCAATCCTCAATACCCTATCCTCAACCTTCAATCCTCAATCCTCAAGCGTCAATCCTCAATCCTGATCCTCAACCCTCAATCCTCAGTCCTCAAACCTCAATCCCTAATCCTCAATCCTGAATCCTCAATCTTCAGCCCACAGTCCTCATAAATAAATTGTCAATCCTCAATCCTCAATAGAATATCCTCAATTCACAGTTTTCAATACTCAATCCCCATTCTTCACTCTTCAAATCTCAATCCACAAATATCAGTTCTCATCACTCAACCATCAACACTCAGTCCTCAATCTTCAATCCTCAATCCTCAATCCTCAACCTTCAATCCTCAATCCTCAACCTTCAATCCTCAATACTCAATATTCAATCCTCAATCCTCAATCCTCAATCCTCAATCTTCAATCCTCAATCCTCAATCCTCAATCCTCGATCCACACTCTTCAATCCTCAATACCCGATCCTCAATCTACAATACTCAATCCTCAATCCTCAATTCTCAATCCTCAATCCTCAGTCCTCAGTCCTCAAACCTCAAACCTCAATCCTCAACCCTCAGCCCTCATCCTCAATCCTCAATCCTCAATCCTCAATCCTCAATCTTCAATCCTCAATACTCAGTCCTCAATCCTCAAACCTCAATCCTCAACCGTCAGTCCTCGTCCTCAATCCTCAACCCTCAATCCTCAATCCCCAATCTTCAATCCTCAATACTCAATATTCAATCCTCAATCCTCAATCCTCAATCCTCAATCTTCAATCCTCAATCCTCAATCCTCAATCCTCAATCCACATTATTCAATCCTCAATACCCGATCCTCAATCTACAATACTCAATCCTCAATCCTCAATTCTCAATCCTCAATCCTCAATCCTCAATCCTCAGACCTCAAACATCAATACTCAACCCTCAGTCCTCGTCCTCAATCCACAATCCTCAATCCTCAACACCCAATCCTCAATCTTCAATCCTCAATCTTCAGTCCTCAATTCTCGATCCTCAATACTCAATCCACAGTCCTCAATGTTCAATCCTCAATACCCAAACCTCAATCTTCAATCCTCAATCCTCAATCCTCAATCCTCAATCCTCAATCCTCAGTCCTCATACCTCAATCCTGAATCCTCAATCCTGAATCCTCTGTCTTCAGACCTCAGTCCTCAACAATCAGTTGTCAGTCCTCAATCCTCTATAGAATATCCTCAATTCACAGGTTCCAATACTCAATACTCAACCAGAAATCTTCAAATCTCTATCCACAATCATCAATTCTCATCACTCAACCCTCAAGACTCAGTCCCCAATCCTCAATCTTCAATCCTCTATCCTCAATCCTCAACCCTCAATCGCCAATCTCCAAGCCTGAATACTCAATCCTCAATCCTCAATCCTCAATCCCCAATCCTCAATCCTCAATCCTCATTCTTCAATCCTTAATACCCAATCCTCAATCTTCAATCCTCAATCCTCAATCCTCAATTCTCGACCCTCAATTCTCAGCACTCAGACCTCAAATCTCAATCCTCAAACCTCAGCCCTCATCCTCAATCCTCAATCCTCAATCCTCAATCCTCAATCCTCAATCCTCAATCCTCATTCTTCAATCCTCAATCTTCAATGCTCAATCTTCAATGCTCAATCTTCAATCCTCAATCCTCAATTCTCAATCCTCAATCCTCAATCCTCAATCCTCAGTCCTCAAACCTCAATCCTGAATCCCCGATACTGAATCCTCAATCTTCAGCCCTCAGTCCTCTACAATCAGTTGTCAATCCTCAATCCTCAATAGAATATCATCAATTCACAGTTTTCGTTACTCAATACTCAACCTGCAATCTTCAAATCTCTGTCCACAAACATCAATTCTCATCAATCAACCCTCAACACTCAGTCCCCAATCGTCAATATTCAATCCTCAATCCTCAATCCTCAATCCACAATCCTCAACGTTCAATCCTCAATACTCAATCTTCAATGATCATTCCTCAATCCTCAATCCTCAATTCTCAATCCTCAATCGTCAACCTTCAATCCTCAATACTCAATCTTCAATCGTCAATCCTCAATGTTCAACCATCAATACCCAATCCTCAGTTTTCAATCCTCAATCCTCAATCCTCAATCCTCCATCCTCAATACTCAGTCCTCAATCCTCAATCTTCAATCCTCAATACCCAATCTTCAATCCTCAATCGTCAATCCTCAATCCTCAATCTTCAATCCTCAATACTGAATCTTCAATCCTCAATCCTCAATCCTCAATCCTCAATCCTCAATCCTCATTGTTCTATCCTCAACACCCAATCCTCAACCTTCAATCCTCAGTCTTCAATCTTCAATCCTCAATAGTCAATCTTCAATCCTCAATCCTCAATAATCAATCCTCAATCCACATTCTTCAATCCTCAACACCCAAACCTCAATCTTCAATCCTCAATCCTCAGTCCTCAATTCTCAATCATCAATCCTCAATCCTCAGACCTCAAACATCAATACTCAACCCTCAGTCCTCGTCCTCAATCCACAACCCTCAATCCTCAATCCGCAATCTTCAATCATTAATATTGAATCTTCAATCTTCAATCCTCAATCCTCAATCCTCAATCCTCAATCCTCAATCCTCAATCCTCATTCTTCAATCCTCAATACCCAATCCTCAGTACTCGAACCTCAACCCTCAATCCTCAATCCTCAATCCTCAATCTTCAACCCTCAATACTCAATCTGCAATCCTCAATCCTCAGTCCTCAATCCTCAATCCTCATTCTTCAATCCTCAATACCCAATCCTCAATCTTCAGCCCTCAGCCCTCAATCATCAATTCTCAATCCTCAATCCTCAATCCTCAGTTCTCAATCCTCAATCCCCAATCCTCAGACCTGAAACATCAATACTCAACCCTCAGTCCTCGTCCTCAATCCACAACCCTCAATCCTCAATCCTCAATCTTCAATCATCAATATTCAATCTTCAGTCCTCAATCCTCAATCCTCAATCCTCAACCCTCAATCCTCAATGTTCAATCCGCAATACCCAATCCTCAATCCTCGATCCTCAATCATCAATAGATTTACATCAATTCACAGATTTCAATACTCAATACTCAATCTGCAATCTTCAAGTCTCTATCCTCAAACATCAATTCTCATCACTCAATCCTCAATACTCAATCCTCAATCCTCAATCCTCAATCTTCGGTCTTCAATCCTCAATCCTCAAGCCTCAGTCCTCAATCCTCAATCCTCAACCTTCAATCCCCAAAAATCAATCTCCAATCCTAGATCCTCAATCCCCAATACTCAGTCCTTAATCCTCAATCTTCAATCCTCAACCGCCAGTCCTCAATCTTCAATCCTCTATGCTCAATCGTCAATCCTCAAGCCCTAGTCCTCAGTCCTCAATCCTCGATCCTCAAACCTCAATCCTCAACCGTCAGTCCTCGTCCTCAATCCTCAACCCTCAATCCTCAATCCTCAATCTTCAATCATCAATACTCAATCTTCAATCCTCAATACTCAATCCTCAATCGTCAATCCTCAATCCCCAATCCTCAATCTTTAATGCTCAATCCTCAATCCTCAATACTCAATCCTCAATCGTCAATCTTCAATCCCCGATACTCAATCTTCAATCCTCAATCCTCAATCCTCAATCCTCAATCCTCAATCCTCAATCCTCAATCCTCAATCTTCAACCCTCAATACTCAATCTGCAATCCTCAATCGTCAAGCGTCAATCATCAATCCTGAATCCTCAACCCTCAATCCTCAGTCCTCAAACCTCAATCCCTAACCCTCAATCCTGAATCCTCAATCTTCATCCCACAGTCCTCATAAATAAATTGTCAATCCTCAATCCTCAATAGAATATCCTCAATTCACAGTTTTCAATACTCAATCCCCATTCTTCACTCTTCAAATCTCAATCCACAAATATCAGTTCTCATCACTCAACCATCAACACTCAGTCCTCAATCTTCAATCCTCAATCCTCAATCCTCAATCCTCAATTCTCAATACTCAGTCCTCAGTCCTCAAACCTCAATGCTCAATTCTCAGTCCTGTATCATGAATCCTCAATCTTCAATACTCAATACTCAACCCTCAATCCTCAATCCTCAATCCTCGATCCTCAATCCTCAATCCTCATTCTTCAATCCTCAATACCCAATCCCCAATCTTCAATCCTCAATCCTCAATCCTCAATCCGCAATTCTCAATACTCAACCATCAATCCTCAATTCTCAATGCTCAATAGAATATCCTGAATTCTCAGGATTCTATACTCAAACCTCAATCCTCAACCCCCAGCCCTCATTCTCAATCCTCACTCCTCAATCCTCAATCCTCAATATTCAATCCTCAATACTCAATCTTCAACCCTCAATTCTCAATCCTCAATGTTCAATCCTCAATACTCAATCTTCAATCCTCAATCCTCAATCCTCAATCCTCAATCCTCATTCTTCAATCCTCAATCTTCAATCCTCAATCCTCAATCCTCAATCCGCAATTCTCAATACTCAACCATCAATCCTCAATTCTCAATGCTCAATAGAAAATACTGTATTCTCAGGATTCTATACTCAAACATCAATTCTCAACCCTCAGCCCTCATTCTCAATCATCAATCCTCAATCCTCAATCCTCAATATTCAATCCTCAATACTCAATCTTCAATCCTCAATCCTCAATCCTCAATCCTCAATACTCAATCCTCAATCCTCAGTCAGAAATCCTCAATCTTCAATACTCAGTCGTCAATCCCCAGTCCTCAATCCTCAATCCTCAATCCTCGTTCCTCATACCTCAATCCTCAACCCTCAGTCCTCATCCTCAATTCTCAATTCTCTATCCTCAATCCTCAATCTTCAATCCCCAATAATCAATCTCCAATACTAGATCCTCAATCCCCAATCCTCAATCCTTAACCCTCAATCTTCAATCCTCAATCGCCAGTCCTCAATCTTCAATCCTCTATGCTCAATCCTCAATCCTCAAGCCTCAGTCCTCAATCCTCAATCCGCAATCCTCAATCCTCAAACCTCAATCTTCAACCGTCAGTCCTCGTCCTCAATCCTCAACCCTCAATCCTCAATCCTCATTCTTCAATCCTCAATCATCAATCTTCAATCCTCAATACTCAATCTGCAATCCTCAATCCTCAATCCTCAATCCTCAATCTTCAATCCTCAATCCTCAATCCTCAATCCTCAATCCTCAATCCACAATCCTCAATCCTCAATCCTCATTCCTCAAACCTCAATCCTCTACCCTCAGTTCTCATACTCAATTCTCAATTCACAATCCTCAATCCTCGATTCTCAATCTTCAATCCTCAATAATCAATCTCCAATCCTACATCCTCAATCCCCAATACTCAATCGTTAATCCTCAATCATCAATCCTCAATCCCCAGTCCTCAATCCTCAATACTCAATCTTCAATCCTCAATCCTCAATTCTCAATCCTCAATACTCAATCCTCATTTGTCAATCCTCAATCCTCAATCCTCAATCCTCAATCCTCAATCCTCAATCATCAGTCCTCAACCTTCAATACTCAATCCTCAATCATCAATCCTCAATCCTCAATCCTCAATACTCAATCTTCAATCCTCAATCACCAGTCCTCAATCTTCAATCCTCAATGCTCAATCCTCAATCCTCAATCCTCAGTCCTCAATCCTCAGTCCTCAATCATCAATCCTCAATCCTCAACCGTCAGTCCTCGTCCTCAATCCTCAGCCCTCAATCCTCAATCCTCAAACCTCAATCCTCAACCGCCAGTCCTCGTCCTCAATCCTCAACCCTCAACCCTCAATCCTCAATCATCAATACTCAATCTTCAATCCTCAATCCACAATCCTCAATACTCAATATTCAACAAACAACCCTCAACCATCAATCACCAATATTCAAGCATCAATCCTCAATTCTCAATACTCAATAGAATATCCTGAATTCTCATGGTCCAATGCTCAATCCCCAATCTTCAATCTTCAAATCTCAATCCACAAACATCAATTCTCATCACTCAACCCTCAACACTCAGTCCTCAATCTTCAATCCTCAATCCTCAATCCTCAACCCTCAATCCTCAACGTTCAATCCTCAATACCCAATCCTCAGTCTTCCATCCTCAATCCTCAATACTCAATCCTCAATCCTCAATACTCAGTCCTCAAACCTCAATCTTCAATCCTCAATTCTCAACCCTCAATACTCAGTCCTCACACCTCAATCCTCAATCCTCAAACCTCAGCCCTCATCCTCATTCATCAATCCTCAATCCTCAATCCTCAACCTTCAATCCTCAATACTCAATCTTCAGTCCTCAATCCTCAGTACTCGAAACTCAATCCTCAATCCTCAATCCTCAGTGATCAACCCTCAATCTTCAATACTGAATCGTCAATCCTCAGTCCTCGATCCTCAATCCTCAATACTCGCTCCTCAAACCTAAATCCTCAACCCTCAGTCCTCAGACTCAATTCTCAATTCTCAATACTCAATCCTTAATCCTCAATCTTCAATCCTCAATAACCAATCTCCAATCATAGATCCTCAATCCCCAATCTTCAATCCTTAATCCTGTATCACCAATCCTCAATCCCGAGTCCTCAATCTTCAATCCACAATGCTCAATCCTCAATCCTCAATCCTCAGTCCTCAATCCTCAATCCTCAATCCTCAAACCTCAATCCTCAACCGTCAGTCCTCGTCCTCAATCCTCAACCCTCAATCCTCAATCCTCAACCTTCAATCCTCAATACTCAATATTCAATCCTCAATCCTCAAACCTCAATTCTCAATACTCAACCATCAACCCTCAATTCTCAATGCTCAATAGAATATCCTGAATTCTCAGGATTCTATACTCAAACCTGAATCCTCAACCCTCATCCCTCATCCTCAATCCTCAATACTCAATCCTCAATCCTCAATATTCAATCCTCTATACTCAATCTTCAATCCTCAATCCTCAATCCTCAATCCTCAATCCTCAATCCTCAGTCATAAATCCTCAATCTTCAATACTCAGTCGTCAATCCTCAGTCCTCAATCCTCAATCCTCAATCCTCGTTCCTCAAACATCAATCCTCAATCCTGAATCCTCAATCTTCATTCCTCAATACTCAATCTGCAATCCTCAATCCTCAATCCTCAATCCTCAGTCCTCATTCTTCAATCCTCAATCCTCAACCTTCAACACTCAATCCTCATTCCTCAATCCTCAATCCTCAATCTTCAATCCTCAATACTCAATCTTCAATCCTCAATCCTCAATTCTCAATACTCAATACTCAATCCTCAATCCTCAATCCTCAATCCTCAATTCGGAATCCTCAATCCTCAATGTTCAACCCTCAATACCCAATCCTCAATCTTCAACCCTCAATCGTCAAGCGTCAATCATCAATCCTGGATCCTCAACTCTCAATCCTCAGTCCTCAAACCTCAATCCCTAATCCTCAATCCTGAATCCTCAATCTTCATCCCACAGTCCTCATAAATAAATTGTCAATCCTCAATCCTCAATAGAATATCCTCAATTCACAGTTTTCAATACTCAATCCCCATTCTTCACTCTTCAAATCTCAATCCACAAATATCAGTTCTCATCACTCAACCATCAACGCTCAGTCCTCAATCTTCAATCCTCAATCCTCAATCCTCAATCCTCAATCCTCAATACTCAGTCCTCAGTCCTCAAACCTCAATGCTCAATCCTCAATCCTGTATCATGAATCCTCAATCTTCAATACTCAATACTCAATCCTCAATCCTCAATCCTCAATCCTCAATCCTCAATCATCAATCCTCAATCTTCAATACTCAATCCACAATCCCCAGTGCTCAATACTCAACCATCAATCCTCAATTCTCAATACTCAATAGAATATCCTGAATTCTCAGGATTCATTACTCAAACCTCAAACCTCAACCCTCAGCCCTCATCCTCCATCTTCAATCCTCAATACTCAATCTTCAATCGTCAATCCTCGATCCTCAATCCTCAATCCTCATTCTTCAATCCTCAATACAAAATCCCCAATCTTCAATCCTCAATCCTCAATCCTCAATCCGCAATTCTCAATACTCAACCATCAATCCTCAATTCTCAATGCTCAATAGAAAATCCTGTATTCTCAGGATTCTATACTCAAACATCAATTCTCAACCCACAGCCCTCATTCTCAATCTTCAATCCTCAATCCTCAATCCTCAATATTCAATCCTCAATACTCAATGTTCAATCCTGAATCCTCAATCCTCAATCCTCAATCCTCAATCCTCAGTCATAAATCCTCAATCTTCAATACTCAATCGTCAATCCCCAGTCCTCAATCCTCAATCCTCAATCCTCGTTCCTCAATCCTCAATCCTCAACCCTCAGTCCTCATCCTCAATCCTCAATTCTCAATCCTCAATCCTCATTCTTCAATCCCCAATAATCAATCTCCAATACTACATCCTCAATCCCCAATCCTCAATCCTTAATCCTCAATCTTCAATCCTCAATCGCCTGTCCTCAATCTTCAATCCTCTATGCTCAATCCTCAATCCTCAAGCCTCAGTCCTCAAACCTCAATGCTCAATCCTCAATCCCCAATCCTCAGTCCTGAATCCTGAATCCTCAATCATCAACCTTCAACACTCAATCCTCATTCCTCAATCCTCAATCCTCAATCTTCAATCCTCAATACTCAATCTTCAATCCTCAATCCTCAATTCTCAATACTCAATACTCAATCCTCAATCTTCAATCCTCAATCCTCAATTCGGAATCCTCAATCCTCAATGTTCAATCCTCAATACCCTATCCTCAACCTTCAATCCTCAATCCTCAAGCGTCAATCCTCAATCCTGATCCTCAACCCTCAATCCTCAGTCCTCAAACCTCAATCCCTAATCCTCCATCCTGAATCCTCAATCTTCAGCCCACAGTCCTCATAAATAAATTGTCAATCCTCAATCCTCAATAGAATATCCTCAATTCACAGTTTTCAATACTCAATCCCCATTCTTCACTCTTCAAATCTCAATCCACAAATATCAGTTCTCATCACTCAACCATCAACACTCAGTCCTCAATCTTCAATCCTCAATCCTCAATCCTCAACCTTCAATCCTCAATCCTCAACCTTCAATCCTCAATACTCAATATTCAATCCTCAATCCTCAATCCTCAATCCTCAAGCCTCAATCTTCAATCCTCAATCCTCAATCCTCAATCCTCGATCCACACTCTTCAATCCTCAATACCCGATCCTCAATCTACAATACTCAATCCTCAATCCTCAATTCTCAATCCTCAATCCTCAGTCCTCAGTCCTCAAACCTCAAACCTCAATCCTCAACCCTCAGCCCTCATCCTCAATCCTCAATCCTCAATCCTCAATCCTCAATCTTCAATCCTCAATACTCAGTCCTCAATCCTCAATCTTCAATCCTCAGTCCTCAAACCTCAATCCTGAATCCTCAGCGCTGAAGCCTCAATCTTCAGCCATTGGTCCTCTACAATCAGTTGTCAATCCTCAATCCTCAATAGAATATCATCAATTCACAGTTTTCATTACTCAATACTCAATCTGCAATCTTCAAATCTCTATCCACAAACATCAATTCTCATCACTCAACCCTGAACACTCAGTCCCCAGTCCTCAATATTCAATCCTCAATCCTCAATCCTCAATTCTCCATCCTCAATCCTCAATCCTCAGACTTCAAACACAAATACTCAACCCTCAGTCCTCGTCCTCAATCCACAACCCTCAATCCTCAATCCGCAATCTTCAATCATTAATATTGAATCTTCAATCTTCAATCCTCAATCCTCAATCCTCAATCCTCAATCCTCAATCCTCAATCCTCATTCTTCAATCCTCAATACCCAATCCTCAGTACTCGAACCTCAATCCTCAATCCTCAATCCTCAGTGATCAACCCTCAATCTTCAATACTGAATCGTCAATCCTCAGTCCTCGATCCTCAATCCTCAATACTCGCTCCTCAAACCTAAATCCTCAACCCTCAGTCCTCACACTCAATTCTCAATTCTCAATACTCAATCCTTAATCCTCAATCTTCAATCCTCAATAACCAATCTCCAATCATAGATCCTCAATCCCCAATCTTCAATCCTTAATCCTGTATCACCAATCCTCAATCCCGAGTCCTCAATCTTCAATCCACAATGCTCAATCCTCAATCCTCAATCCTCAGTCCTCAATCCTCAATCCTCAATCCTCAAACCTCAATCCTCAACCGTCAGTCCTCGTCCTCAATCCTCAACCCTCAATCCTCAATCCCCAATCTTCAATCCTCAATACTCAATATTCAATCCTCAATCCTCAATCCTCAATCCTCAATCTTCAATCCTCAATCCTCAAACCTCAATCCTCGATCCACATTCTTCAATCCTCAATACCCGATCCTCAATCTACAATACTCAATCCTCAATCCTCAATTCTCAATCCTCAATCCTCAGTCCTCAGTCCTCAAACCTCAAACCTCAATCCTCAACCCTCAGCCCTCATCCTCAATCCTCAATCCTCAATCCTCAATCCTCAATCTTCAATCCTCAATACTCAGTCCTCAATCCTCAATCTTCAATCCTCAGTCCTCAAACCTCAATCCTGAATCCTCAGTCCTGAAGCCTCAATCTTCAGCCATCGGTCCTCTACAATGAGTTGTCAATCCTCAATCCTCAATAGAACATCATCAATTCACAGTTTTCATTACTCAATACTCAATCTGCAATCTTCAAATCTCTATCCACAAACATCAATTCTCATCACTCAACCCTGAACACACAGTCCCCAGTCCACAATATTCAATCCTCAATCCTCAACCCTCAATTCTCAATCCTCAATCCTCAATCCTCAGACTTCAAACACAAATACTCAACCCTCAGTCCTCGTCCTCAATCCACAACCCTCAATCCTCAATCCGCAATCTTCAATCATTAATATTGAATCTTCAATCTTCAATCCTCAATCCTCAATCCTCAATCCTCAATCCTCAATCCTCATTCTTCAACCCTCAATACCCAATCCTCAGTCTTCAATCCTCAATCCTCAATCCTCAATTCTCAGCCCTCAATCCTCAGTCCTCAGACCTCAATCCTCAATCCTCAAACCTCAGCCCTCATCCTCATTCATCAATCCTCAATCCTCAATCCTCAACCTTCAATCCTCAATACTCAATCTTCAATCCTCAATCCTCAGTACTCAAACCTCAATCCTCAATCCTCAATGCTCAGTGATCAACTCTCAATCTTCAACAATGAATCGTCAATCCTCAGTCCTCGATCCTCAATCCTCGCTCCTCAAACCTAAATCCTCAACCCTCAGTCCTCACACTCAATTCTCAACTCTCAATACTCAATCCTCAATCTTCAATCCTCAATAACCAAACTCCAATCCTAGATCCTCAATCCCCAATTTTCAATCCTTAATCCTGTATCACCAATCCTCAATCCCGAGTCCTCAATCTTCAATCCACAATGCTCAATCCTCAATCCTCAATCCTCAGTCCTCAATCCTCAATCCTCAATCCTCAAACCTCAATCCTCAACCGTCAGTCCTCGTCCTCAATCCTCAACCCTCAATCCTCAATCCTCAATCTTCAATCCTCAATACTCAATATTCAATCCTCAATCCTCAATCCTCAATCCTCAATCTTCAATCCTCAATCCTCAATCCTCAATCCTCAATCCACATTATTCAATCCTCAATACCCGATCCTCAATCTACAATACTCAATCCTCAATCCTCAATTCTCAATCCTCAATCCTCAATCCTCAATCCTCAGACCTCAAACATCAATACTCAACCCTCAGTCCTCGTCCTCAATCCACAACCCTCAATCCTCAACACCCAATCCTCAATCTTCAATCCTCAATCCTCAGTCCTCAATTCTCGATCCTCAATACTCGATCCACAGTCCTCAATGTTCAATCCTCAATACCCAAACCTCAATCTTCAATCCTCAATCCTCAATCCTCAATCCTTTATCCTCAATCCTCAATCCTCAGTCCTCAAACCTCAATCCTGAATCCTCAAACCTGAATCCTCAGTCTTCAGACCTCAGTCCTCAACAATCAGTTGTCAGTCCTCAATCCTCAATAGAATATCCTCAATTCACAGGTTTCAATACTCAATACTCAACCTGAAATCTCCAAATCTCTATCCACAATCATCAATTCTCATCACTCAACCCTCAACACTCAGTCCCCAATCCTCAATCTTCAATCCTCTATCCTCAATCCTCAACCCTCAATCACCAATCTCCAATCCTGGATACTCAATCTTCAATCCTCAATCCTCAATCCCCAATCCTCAATCCTCAATCCTCATTCTTCAATCCTCAATACCCAATCCTCAATCTTCAATCCTCAATCCTCAATCCTCAATTCTCAATACTCAATACTCAATCCTCAATCTTCAATCCTCAATCCTCAATTCGGAATCCTCAATCCTCAATGTTCAATCCTCAATACCCAATCCTCAATCTTCAATCCTCAATCGTTAAGCGTCAATCATCAATCCTGAATCCACAACCCTCAATCCTCAGTCCTCAAACCTCAATCCCTAATCCTCAATCCTGAATCCTCAATCTTCAGCCCACAGTCCTCATAAATAAATTGTCAATCCTCAATCCTCAATAGAATATCCTCAATTCACACTTTTCAATACTCAATCCCCATTCTTCACTCTTCAAATCTCTATCCACAAATATCAGTTCTCATCACTCAACCATCAACACTCAGTCCTCAATCTTCAATCCTCAATCCTCAATCCTCAATCCTCAATCCTCAATACTCATTCCTCAGTCCTCAATCCTCAATGCTCAATCCTCAATCCTGTATCATCAATTCTCAATCTTCAATACTCAATACTCAATCCTCAATCCTCAATCCTCAATCCTCAATCCTCAATCATCAATCCTCAATCTTCAATACTCAATCCACAATCCTCAGACTTCAAACACCAATACTCAACCCTCAGTCCTCGTCCTCAATCCGCAACCCTCAATCCTCAATCCACAATCTTCAATCATCAATATTCAATCTTCAATCCTCAATCCTCAATCCTCAATCCTCAATACTCAATCCACAATCCTCAATTCTCAATCGTCAATGCTCAATACTCAACCGTCAATCCTCAATCCCCAATCCTCAATCTTCAATCCTCAATCCTCAATCCCCAATCCTCAATCCTCAATCTTCAATCCTCAATACTCAATCTTCAATCCTCAGTCCACAATCCTAAATCCACAATCCTCAGTACTCAAACCTCAATCCTGAATTCTCAATCCTGAATCCTCAATTTCAGCCCTCAGTCCTCAACAATCAGTTGTCAATCCTCAATCCTCAATAGAATATCCTCAATTCACAGGCTTCAATGCTCAATACTCAACCTGCAATCTTCAAATCTGTACCCACAAACATCAATTCTCATCACTCAACCCTCAACACTCAGTCCCCAATCCTCAATATTCAATCCTCAATCCTCAATCCTCAATCCTCAATCCTCAATCTTCAATCCTCGATACTCAATCTCCAATCCTCAATCCTCAATCCTCGGTCGTCAATCCTCAATCGTCAATCTCCAATACTGAATACTCAATATTCAATCCTCAATCCTCAATCCTCAACCCTCAATCCTCAATCCTCAATCCTCATTCTTCAATCCCCAATACCCAATCCTCAATCTTCAAATCTCTAGCCACAAACATCAATTCTCATCACTCAACCCTCAACACTCAGTCCCCAGTCCTCAATATTCAATCCTGAATCCTCAATCCTCAATCCACAATCCTCAACGTTCAATCCTCAATACTCAATCTTCAATGCTCATTCCTCAATCCTCAATCCTCAATTCTCAATCCTCAATCGTCAATCGTCAATCCTCAATACTCAACCTTCAATCCTCAATCCTCAATCCTCGTTCCTCAACCCTCAATCGTCAATCTCCAATCCTGAATACTCAATCTTCAATCCTCAATCCTCAATCCTCAATCCTCAATCCTCAATCCTCACTCCTCATTCTTCAATCCTCAATACCCAATCCTCATTCTTCAATCCTCAATCCTCAATCCTCAATTCTCAATCCTCAATCCTCAGTACTCAGTCCTCAATCTTCAACCCTCAATACTCAATTTTCAATCCTCAATCCTCAGTCCACAATCTGCAATCCTCAATGCACAATCCTCAATCCTCAATCCTCAGTCCTCAATCCTCAATCCTCAATCCTCAAACCTCAATCCTCAACCGTCAGTCCTCATCCTCAAACCTCAAACCCCAATCCTCAATCCTCAATCTTCAATCCTCAATCCTCAATCCTTAATCCACAACCTTCAATCCTCAATACTGAATCTTCAATCCTCAATCCTCAATCCTCAATCCTCAATCCTCATTCTTCAACCCTCAACAACCAATCCTCAATCTTCAATCCTCAATGTTCAATCCGCAATACCCAATCCTCAATGCACAATCCTCAATCCTCAATCCTCAGTCCTCAATCCTCAATCCTCAATCCTCAAACCTCAATCCTCAACCGTCAGTCCTCGTCCTCAAAACTCAACCCCCAATCCTCAATCCTCAATCTTCAATCATCAATACTCTATCTTCAATCCTCAATCCGCAATCCTCAATCCTCAATCCTCAAACCTCAATATTCAACGCACAACCCTCAGCCATCAATCCTCAATCCTCAATCCTCAATCCTCAATCCTCAGTCCTCAAACGTCAATCCTGAATCCTCAAACCTGAATCATCAATCTTCACCCATAAGTCCTCAACAATCAATTGTCAATCCTCAATCCTCAATAGAATATCCTCAATTCACAGTTTTCAATACTCAATCCCCACTCTTCAATCTTCAAATCTCAATCCACAAACATCAATCCTCATCACGCAACCCTCAACACTCAGTCCTCAATCTTCAATCCACAATCCTCAATCCTCAATCTTCAATCCTCAATACTCAATCTTCAATCCTCAATCCTCAATCCTCAATCCTCGATCCTCAATCCTCAATCATCAATATTCAATCTTCAATCCTCAATCCTCAATCCTCAATACTCAATCCACAATCCTCAATTCTCAATCGTCAATGCTCAATACTCAATCGTCAATCCTCAATCCCCAATCCTCAATCCTCAATCCTCAATTCTCAGTCCTCAATCCTCATCCTTCTATCCTCCAAACCCAATCCTCAATCTTCAATCCTCTATGTTCAATCCGCAATACCCAATCCTCAATCTTCAACCCTCAACCCTCAATCCTCAATCCTCAATCCTCAGTCTTCAATCTTCAATCCTCAATAGTCAATCTTCAATCCTCAATCCTCAATAATCAATCCTCTATCCACATTCTTCAATCCTCAACACCCAATCCTCAATCTTCAATCCTCAATCCTCAGTCCTCAATTCTCAATCCTCAATCCTCAATCCTCAGACCTCAAACATCAATACTCAACCCTCAGTCCTCGTCCTCAATCCACAACACTCAATCCTCGATCCTCAATCTTCAATCATCAATATTCAATCTTCAATCCTCAATCCTCAATCCTCAATACTCAATCCACAATCCTCAATTCTCAATCGTCAATGCTCAATACTCAATCGTCAATCCTCAATCCCCAATCCTCAATCTTCAATACTCAATCCTCAATCCTAAATCCTCAATCCTCAATGTTCAACCATCAATACCCAATCCTCAGTCTTCAATCCTCAATCCTCAATCCTCAATGCTCAATACTCAATCGTCAATCCTCAGTTCTCAATCCCCAATCCTCAATCTTCAATCCTCAATCCTCAATCCTCAATCCTCAATCCTCAATCTTCAATCCTCAATACTCAATCTTCAATCCTCAATCCTCAATCCTCAATCCTCAATCCTCAATCCTCAATCCTCAATCTTCAATCCTCAATACTCAAACTGCAATCCTCAGTCCTCAGTCTTCACTCCTCAATTCTCATTCTTCAATCCTCAATACCGGATCCTCAATCTTCAATCCTCAATCCACAATCCTCAATTCTCAATCCACAATCCTCAATCCTCAGACTTCAAACACCAATACTCAACCCTGAGTCCTCGTCCTCAATCCGCAACCCTCAATCCTCAATCCTCAATCTTCAATCATCAATATTCAATCTTCAATCCTCAATCCTCAATCCTCAATCCTCAATACTCAATCCACAATCCTCAATTCTCAATCGTCAATGCTCAATACTCAATCGTTAATCCTCAATCCCCAATCCTCAATCTTCAATCCTCAATCCTCAATCCCCAATCCTCACTCCTCAATCTTCAATCCTCAATACTCAATCTTCAATCCTCAGTCCACAATCCTAAATCCTCCATCCTCTGTCCTCAAACCTCAATCCTGAATTCTCAACCCTGAATCCTCAATTTCAGCCCTCAGTCCTCAACAATCAGTTGTCAATCCTCAATCCTCAATAGAATATCCTCAATTCACAGGCTTCAATGCTCAATACTCAACCTGCAATCTTCAAATCTGTACCCACAAACATCAATTCTCATCACTCAACCCTCAACACTCAGTCCCCAATCCTCAATATTCAATCGTCAATCCTCAATCCTCAATCCTCAATCCTCAATCTTCAATCCTCGATACTCACTCTCCAATCCTCAATCCTCAATCCTCGGTCATCAATCCTCAATCGTCAATCTCCAATACTGAATACTCAATATTCAATCCTCAATCCTCAATCCTCAACCCTCAATCCTCAATCCTCAATCCTCATTCTTCAATCCCCAATACCCAATCCTCAATCTTCAAATCTCTATCCACAAACATCAATTCTCATCACTCAACCCTCAACACTCAGTCCCCAGTCCTCAATATTCAATCCTGAATCCTCAATCCTCAATCCACAATCCTCAACGTTCAATCCTCAATACTCAATCTTCAATGCTCATTCCTCAATCCTCAATCCTCAATTCTCAATCCTCAATCGTCAATCGTCAATCCTCAATACTCAAACTTCAATCCTCAATCCTCAATCCTCGGTCCTCAATCCTCAATCGTCAATCTCCAATCCTGAATACTCAATCTTCAATCCTGAATCCTCAATCCTCAATCCTCAATCCTCACTCCTCATTCTTCAATCCTCAATACCCAATCCTCATTCTTCAATCCTCAATCCTCAATCCTCAATTCTCAATCCTCAATCCTCAGTCCTCAGTCCTCAAACCTCAATCCTCAACCCACAGCCCTCATCCTCAATCCTAAATCCTCAATCATCAATCCTCAATCTTCAACCCTCAATACTCAATTTTCAATCCTCAATCCTCAGTCCACAATCTGCAATCCTCAATATTCAACGCACAACCCTCAGCCATCAATCCTCAATCCTCAATCCTCAATCCTCAATCCTCAGTCCTCAAACGTCAATCCTGAATCCTCAAACCTGAATCCTCAATCTTCACCCATAAGTCCTCAACAATCAATTGTCAATCCTCAATCCTCAATAGAATATCCTCAATTCACAGTTTTCAATACTCAATCCCCATTCTTCAATCTTCAAATCTCAATCCACAAACATCAATCCTCATCACACAACCCTCAACACTCAGTCCTCAATCTTCAATCCACAATCCTCAATCCTCAATCTTCAATCCTCAATACTCAATCTTCAATCCTCAATCCTCAATTCTCAATCCTCGATCCTCAATCTTCAATCATCAATATTCAATCTTCAATCCTCAATCCTCAATCCTCAATACTCAATCCACAATCCTCAATTCTCAGTCCTCAAACGTCAATCCTGAATCCTCAATCCTCAATCCTCAATCTTCAATCCTCAATACTCAAACTGCAATCCTCAATCCTCAATCCTCAATCTTCAAGCCTCAATACACAATCTTCAATCCTCAGTCCTCAATACTCAATCCTCAATCCTCAATCCTCAATCCTCAATCTTCAATCCTCAATACTCAAACTGCAATCCTCAGTCCTCAGTCCTCACTCCTCAATCCTCATTCTTCAATCCTCAATACCGAATCCTCAATCTTCAATCCTCAATCCTCAATCTTCAATTCTCAATCCTCAATCCTCAATCCTCAGACTTCAAACACAAATACTCAACCCTCAGTCCTCGTCCTCAATCCACAACCCTCAATCCTCAACCCTCAATCTTCAATCATTAATGTTCAATCTTCAATCTTCAATCCTCAATCCTCAATCCTCAACCCTCAATCCTCAACGTTCAATCCTCAATACCCAATCCTCAGTCTTCCACCCTCAATCCCCAATACTCAATCCTCAATCCTCAATACTCAGTCCTCAATCCTCAATCATCAATCCTCAGTCCTCAAACCTCAATCCTGAATCCTCAATCCTGAATCCTCAATCTTCAGCCCTCAATACTCAATCTTCAATCCTCAATCCTCAATCCTCAATCCTCAATCCTCAATCCTCAATCCTCAATCTTCAATCCTCAATACTCAAACTGCAATCCTCAATCCTCAGTCTTCACTCCTCAATTCTCATTCTTCAATCCTCAATACCGGATCCTCAATCTTCAATCCTCAATCCACAATCCTCAATTCTCAATCCACAATCCTCAATCCTCAGACTTCAAACACCAATACTCAACCCTGAGTCCTCGTCCTCAATCCGCAACCCTCAATCCTCAATCCTCAATCTTCAATCATCAATATTCAATCTTCAATCCTCAATCCTCAATCCTCAATCCTCAATACTCAATCCACAATCCTCAATTCTCAATCGTCAATGCTCAATACTCAATCGTCAATCCTCAATCCCCAATCCTCAATCTTCAATCCTCAATCCTCAATCAACAAATCCTCAATCCTCAATCTTCAATCCTCAATACTCAATCTTCAATCCTCAGTCCTCAATCCTCAATCCTCAATCCTCAGTCCTCAAACCTCAATCCTGAATTCTCAACCCTGAATCCTCAATTTCAGCCCTCAGTCCTCAACAATCAGTTGTCAATCCTCAATCCTGAATAGAATATCCTCAATTCACTGGCTTCAATGCTCAATACTCAACCTGCAATCTTCAAATCTGTACCCTCAAACATCAATTCTCATCACTCAACCCTCAACACTCAGACCCAATCCTCAATATTCAATCCTCAATCCCCAATCCTCAATCCTCAATCCTCAATCTTCAATCCTCGATACTCAATCTCCAATCCTCAATCCTCAATCCTCGGTCATCAATCCTCAATCGTCAATCTCCAATACTGAATACTCAATATTCAATCCTCAATCCTCAATCCTCAACCCTCAACCCTCAATCCTCAATCCTCATTCTTCAATCCCCAATACCCAATCCTCAATCTTCAAATCTCTATCCACAAACATCAATTCTCATCACTCAACCCTCAACACTCAGTCCCCAGTCCTCAATATTCAATCCTGAATTCTCAATCCTCAATCCACAATCCTCAACGTTCAATCCTCAATACTCAATCTTCAATGCTCATTCCTCAATCCTCAATCCTCAATTCTCAATCCTCAATCGTCAATCGTCAATCCTCAATACTCAACCTTCAATCCTCAATCCTCAATCCTCGGTCCTCAATCCTCAATCGTCAATCTCCAATCCTGAATACTCAATCTTCAATCCTCAATCCTCAATCCTCAATCCTCAATCCTCACTCCTCATTCTTCAATCCTCAATACCCAATCCTCATTCTTCAATCCTCAATCCTCAATCCTCAATTCTAAATCCTCAATCCTCAGTCCTCAGTCGTCAAACCTCAATCCTCAACCCACAGCCCTCATCCTCAATCCTAAATCCTCAATCCTCAATCCTCAATCTTCAACCCTCAATACTCAATCTTCAATCCTCAATCCTCAGTCCTCAATCCTCAATCCTCAATCCTCAAACCTCAATCCTCAACCGTCAGTCCTCGTCCTCAAACCTCAACCCCCAATCCTCAATCCTCAATCTTCAATCATCAATACTCTATCTTCAATCCTCTATCCGCAATCCTCAATCCTCAATCCTCAATCCTCAATATTCAACGCACAACCCTCAGCCATCAATCCTCAATCCTCAATCCTCAATCCTCAATCCTAAGTCCTCAAACGTCAATCCTGAATCCTCAAACCTGAATCCTCAATCTTCACCCATAAGTCCTCAACAATCAATTGTCAATCCTCAATCCTCAATAGAATATCCTCAATTCACAGTTTTCAATACTCAATCCCCATTCTTCAATCTTCAAATCTCAATCCACAAACATCAATCCTAATCACGCAACCCTCAACACTCAGTCCTCAATCTTCAATCCACAATCCTCAATCCTCAATCTTCAATCCTCAATACTCAATTTTCAATCCTCAATCCTCAATCCTCAATCCTCGATCCTCAATCTTCAATCATCAATATTCAATCTTCAATCCTCAATCCTCAATCCTCAATACTCAATCCACAATCCTCAATTCTCAATCGTCAATGCTCAATACTCAATCGTCAATCCTCAATCCCCAATCCTCAATCTTCAATCCTCAATCCTCAATCCTCAATCCTCAATCCTCAATCTTCAAGCCTCAATACTCAATCTTCAATCCTCAGTCCTCAATACTCAATCCTCAATCCTCAATCCTCAATCCTCAATCTTCAATCCTCAATACTCAAACTGCAATCCTCAGTCCTCAGTCCTCACTCCTCAGTCCTCATTCTTCAATCCTCAACACCGAATCCTCAATCTTCAATCCTCAATCCTCAATCTTCAATTCTCAATCCTCAATCCTCAATCCTCAGACTTCAAACACAAATACTCAACCCTCAGTCCTCGTCCTCAATCCACAACCCTCAATCCTCAACCCTCAATCTTCAATCATTAATGTTCAATCTTCAATATTCAATCCTCAATCCTCAATCCTCAACCCTCAATCCTCAACGTTCAATCCTCAATACCCAATCCTCAGTCTTCCACCCTCAATCCTCAATACTCAATCCTCAATCCTCAGTACTCAGTCCTCAATCCTCAATCTTCAATCCTCAGTCCTCAAACCTCAATCCTGAATCCTCAATCATGAATCCTCAATCTTCAGCCCTCAGTCCTCTACAATCAGTTGTCAATCCTCAATCCTCAATAGAATATCATCAATTCACAGTTTTCATTACTCAATACTCAATCTGCAATCTTCAAATCTCTATCCACAAACATCAATTCTCATCACTCAACACTCAACACTCAGTCCCCAGTCCTCAATGTTCAATCCTGAATCCTCAATCCTCAATCCACAATCCTCAACGTTCAATCCTCAATCCTCAATCCTCAACCCTCAATCCTCAACGTTCAATCCTCAATACCCAATCCTCAGTCTTCCACCCTCAATCCTCAATACTCAATCCTCAATCCTCAGTACTCAGTCCTCAAACCTCAATCCTCAACCCACAGCCCTCATCCTCAATCCTAAATCCTCAATCCTCAATCCTCAATCTTCAACCCTCAATACTCAATCTTCAATCCTCAATCCTCAGTCCACAATCTGCAATCCTCAATGCACAATCCTCAATCCTCAATCCTCAGTCCTCAATCCTCAGTCCTCAATCCTCAAACCTCAATCCTCAACCGTCAGACCTCGTCCTCAAACCTCAACCCCCAATCCTCAATCCTCAATCTTCAATAATCAATACTCCATCTTCAATCCTCAATCCGCATTCCTCAATCCTCAATCCTCAATCCTCAACATTCAACGCACAACCCTCAGCCATCAATCCTCAATCCTCAATCCTCAATCCTCAATCATCAGTCCTCAAACGTCAATCCTGAATCCTCAAATCTGAATCCTCAACCTTCACCCATAAGTCCTCAACAATCAATTGTCAACCCTCAATCCTCAATAGAATATCCTGAATTCACAGTTTTCAATACTCAATCCCCATTCTTCAATCTTCAAATCTCAATCTACAAACATCAATCCTCATCACGCAACCCTCAACACTCAGTCCTCAATCTTCAATCCACAATCCTCAATCCTCAATCTTCAATCCTCAATACTCAATCTTCAATCCTCAATCCTCAATCCTCAATTCTCAATCCTCAATGCTCAATACTCAATCGTCAATCCTCAGTCCTCAATCCCAAATCCTCAATCTTCAATCCTCAATCCTCAATCCTCAATCCTCAATCCTCAATCTTCAATCCTCAATACTCAATCTTCAATCATCAATCCTCAATCCTCAATCCTCAATCCTCAATCCCCAATCCTCAATCTTCAATCCTCAATACTCAAACTGCAATCCTCAGTCCTCAGTCCTCACTCCTCAATTCTCATTCTTCAATCCTCAATACCGAATCCTCAATCTCCAATCCTCAATCCACAATCCTCAATTCTCAATCCACAATCCTCAATCCTCAGACTTCAACACCAATACTCAACCCTCAGTCCTCGTCCTCAATCCGCAACCCTCAATCCTCAATCCTCAATCTTCAATCATTAATATTCAATCTTCAATCCTCAATCCTCAATCCTCAATCCTCAACTCTCAACACTCAATGTTCAATCCTCAATTCCCAATCCTCAGTCTTCAATCCTCAATCCCCAATCCTCAATCCTCAATCCTCAACTCTCAGTCCTCAATCCTCATCCTTCTATCCTCAAAACCCAATCCTCAATCTTCAATCCTCTATGTTCAATCCGCAATACCCAATCCTCAATCTTCAACCCTCAACCCTCAATCCTCAATCCTCAATCCTCAGTCTTCAATGTTCAATCCTCAATAGTCAATCTTCAATCCTCAATCCTCAATAATCAATCCTCTATCCACATTCTTCAATCCTCAACACCCAATCCTCAATCTTCAATCCTCAATCCTCAGTCCTCAATTCTCAATCCTCAATCCTCAATCCTCAGACCTCAAACATCAATACTCAACCCTCAGTCCTCGTCCTCAATCCACAACCCTCAATCCTCGATCCTCAATCTTCAATCATCAATATTCAATCTTCAATCCTCAATCCTCAATCCTCAATACTCAATCCACAATCCTCAATTCTCAATCGTCAATGCTCAATACTCAATCGTCAATCCTCAATCCCCAATCCTCAATCTTCAATACTCAATCCTCAATCCTCAATCCTCAATCCTCAATGTTCAACCATCAATACCCAATCCTCAGTCTTCAATCCTCAATCCTCAATCCTCAATGCTCAATACTCAATCGTCAATCCTCAGTCCTCAATTCCCAATCCTCAATCTTCAATCCTCAATCCTCAATCCTCAATCCTCAATCCTCAATCTTCAATCCTCAATACTCAATCTTCAATCCTCAATCCTCAATCCTCAATCCTCAATCCTCAATCCTCAATCCTCAATCTTCAATCCTCAATACTCAAACTGCAATCCTCAATCCTCAGTCTTCACTCCTCAATTCTCATTCTTCAATCCTCAATACCGGATCCTCAATCTTCAATCCTCAATCCACAATCCTCAATTCTCAATCCACAATCCTCAATCCTCAGACTTCAAACACCAATACTCAACCCTGAGTCCTCGTCCTCAATCCGCAACCCTCAATCCTCAATCCTCAATCTTCAATCATCAATATTCAATCTTCAATCCTCAATCCTCAATCCTCAATCCTCAATACTCAATCCACAATCCTCAATTCTTAATCGTCAATGCTCAATACTCAACCGTCAATCCTCAATCCCCAATCCTCAATCTTCAATCCTCAATCCTCAATCCCCAATCCTCAATCCTCAATCTTCAATCCTCAATACTCAATCTTCAATCCTCAGTCCACAATCCTAAATCCTCAATCCTCAGTACTCAAACCTCAATCCTGAATTCTCAACCCTGAATCCTCAGTTTCAGCCCTCAGTCCTCAACAATCAGTTGTCAATCCTCAATCCTCAATAGAATATCCTCAATTCACAGGCTTCAATGCTCAATACTCAACCTGCAATCTTCAAATCTGTACACACAAACATCAATTCTCATCACTCAACCCTCAACACTCAGTCCCCAATCCTCAATATTCAATCCTCAATCCTCAATCCTCAATCCTCAATCCTCAATCTTCAATCCTCGATACTCAATCTCCAATCCTCAATCCTCAATCCTCGGTCATCAATCCTCAATCGTCAATCTCCAATACTGAATACTCAATATTCAATCCTCAATCCTCAATCCTCAACCCTCAATCCACAATCCTCAATCCTCATTCTTCAATCCGCAATACCCAATCCTCAATCTTCAAATCTCTATCCACAAACATCAATTCTCATCACTCAACCCTCAACACTCAGTCCCCAGTCCTCAATATTCAATCCTGAATCCTCAATCCTCAATCCACAATCCTCAACGTTCAATCCTCAGTACTCAATCTTCAATGCTCATTCCTCAATCCTCAATCCTCAATTCTCATTCCTCAATCGTCAATCGTCAATCCTCAATACTCAACCTTCAATCCTCAATCCTCAATCCTCGGTCCTCAATCCTCAATCGTCAATCTCCAATCCTCAATACTCAATCTTCAATCCTCAATCCTCAATCCTCAATCCTCAATCCTCACTCCTCATTCTTCAATCCTCAATACCCAATCCTCATTCTTCAATCCTCAATCCTGAATCCTCAATTCTCAATCCTCAATCCTCAGTCCTCAGTCCTCAAACCTCAATCCTCAACCCACAGCCCTCATCCTCAATCCTAAATCCTCAATCCTCAATCCTCAATCTTCAACCCTCAATACTCAATCTTCAATCCTCAATCCTCAGTCCACAATCTGCAGTCCTCAATGCACAATCCTCAATCCTCAATCCTCAGTCCTCAATCCTCAATCCTCAATCCTCAAACCTCAATCCTCAACCGTCAGTCCTCGTCCTCAAACCTCAACCCCCAATCCTCAATCCTCAATCTTCGATCATCAATACTCTATCTTCAATCCTCAATCCGCAATCCTCAATCCTCAATCCTCAATTCTCAATCCTCAATATTCAACGCACAACCCTCAGCCATCAATCCTCAATCCTCAATCCTCAATCCTCAATCCTCAGTCCTCAAACGTCAATCCTGAATCCTCAAACCTGAATCCTCAATCTTCACCCGTAAGTCCTCAACAATCAATTGTCAATCCTCAATCCTCAATAGAATATCCTCAATTCACAGTTTTCAATACTCAATCCCCATTCTTCAATCTTCAAATCTCAATCCACAAACATCAATCCTCATCACGCAACCCTCACCACTCAGTCCTCAATCTTCAATCCACAATCCTCAATCCTCAATCTTCAATCCTCAATACTCAATCTTCAATCCTCAATCCTCAATTCTCAATCCTCGATCCTCAATCTTCAATCATCAATATTCAATCTTCAATCCTCAATCCTCAATCCTCAATACTCAATCCACAATCCTCAATTCTCAATCGTCAATGCTCAATACTCAATCGTCAATCCTCAATCCCCAATCCTCAATCTTCAATCCTCAATCCTCAATCCTCAATCCTCAATCCTCACTCCTCATTCTTCAATCCTCAATACCAAATCCTCATTCTTCAATCCTCAATCCTCAATCCTCAATTCTCAATCCTCAATCCTCAGTCCTCAGTCCTCAAACCTCAATCCTCAACCCACAGCCCTCATCCTCAATCCTAAATCCTCAATCCTCAATATTCAACGCACAACCATCAGCCATCAATCCTCAATCCTCAATCCTCAATCCTCAATCCTCAGTCCTCAAACGTCAATCCTGAATCCTCAAACCTGAATCCTCAATCTTCACCCATAAGTCCTCAACAATCAATTGTCAATCCTCAATCCTCAATAGAATATCCTCAATTCACAGTTTTCAATACTCAATCCCCATTCTTCAATCTTCAAATCTCAATCCACAAACATCAATCCTCATCACGCAACCCTCACCACTCAGTCCTCAATCTTCAATCCACAATCCTCAATCCTCAATCTTCAATCCTCAATACTCAACCCTCAGTCCTCGTCCTCAATCCGCAACCCTCAATCCTCAACCCTCAATCTTCAATCATTAATGTTCAATCTTCAATCTTCAATCCTCAATCCTCAATCCTCAACCCTCAATCCTCAACGTTCAATCCTCAATACCCAATCCTCAGTCTTCCACCCTCAATCCTCAATTCTCAATCCTCAATCCTCAATACTCAGTCCTCAATCCTCAATCTTCAATCCTCAGTCCTCAAACCTCAATCCTGAATCCTCAATCCTGAATCCTCAATCTTCAGCCCTCAGTCCTCTACAATCAGTTGTCAATCCTCAATCCTCAATAGAATATCATCAATTCACAGTTTTCATTACTCAATACTCAATCTGCAATCTTCAAACCTCTATCCACAAACATCAATTCTCATCACTCAACCCTCAACACTCAGTCCCCAGTCCTCAATATTCAATCCTGAATCCTCAATCCTCAATCCACAATCCTCAACGTTCAATCCTCAATACTCAATCTTCAATGCTCATTCCTCAATCCTCAATCCTCAGACTTCAAACACAAATACTCAACCCTCAGTCCTCGTCCTCAATCCACAACCCTCAATCCTCAACCCTCAATCTTCAATCATTAATGTTCAATCTTCAACCTTCAATCCTCAATCCTCAATCCTCAACCCTCAATCCTCAACGTTCAATCCTCAATACCCAATCCTCAGTCTTCCACCCTCAATCCTCAATACTCAATCCTCAATCCTAAATACTCAGTCCTCAATCCTCAATCTTCAATCGTCAGTCCTCAAACCTCAATCCTGAATCCTCAATCATGAATCCTCAATCTTCAGCCCTCAGTCCTCTACAATCAGTTGTCAATCCTCAATCCTCAATAGAATATCATCAATTCACAGTTTTCATTACTCAATACTCAATCTGCAATCTTCAAATCTCTATCCACAAACATCAATTCTCATCACTCAACACTCAACACTCAGTCCCCAGTCCTCAATGTTCAATCCTGAATCCTCAATCCTCAATCCACAATCCTCAACGTTCAATCCTCAATACTCAATCTTCAATGCTCATTCCTCAATCCTCAATCCTCAATTCTCAATCCTCAATCGTCAATCGTCAATCCTCAATACTCAACATTCAATCCTCAATCCTCAATCCTCGGTCCTCAATCCTCAATCGTCAATCTCCAATCCTGAATACTCAATCTTCAATCTTCATTCCTCAATCCTCAATCCTCAATTGTCAATCCTCAATCCTCAGTGCTCAGTCCTCAAACCTCAATCCTCAACCCACAGCCCTCATCCTCAATCCTAAATCCTCAATCCTCAATCCTCAATCTTCAACCCTCAATACTCAATCTTCAATCCTCAATCCTCAGTCCACAATCTGCAATCCTCAATGCACAATCCTCAATCCTCAATCCTCAGTCCTCAATCCTCAGTCCTCAATCCTCAAACCTCAATCCTCAACCGTCAGACCTCGTCCTCAAACCTCAACCCCCAATCCTCAATCCTCAATCTTCAATAATCAATACTCCATCTTCAATCCTCAATCCGCATTCCTCAATCCTCAATCCTCAATCCTCAACATTCAACGCACAACCCTCAGCCATCAATCCTCAATCCTCAATCCTCAATCCTCAATCATCAGTCCTCAAACGTCAATCCTGAATCCTCAAATCTGAATCCTCAATCTTCACCCATAAGTCCTCAACAATCAATTGTCAACCCTCAATCCTCAATAGAATATCCTGAATTCACAGTTTTCAATACTCAATCCCCATTCTTCAATCTTCAAATCTCAATCTACAATCATCAATCCTCATCACGCAACCCTCAACACTCAGTCCTCAATCTTCAATCCACAATCCTCAATCCTCAATCTTCAATCCTCAATACTCAATCTTCAATCCTCAATCCTCAATCCTCAATTCTCAATCCTCAATGCTCAATACTCAATCGTCAATCCTCAGTCCTCAATCCCAAATCCTCAATCTTCAATCCTCAATCCTCAATCCTCAATCCTCAATCCTCAATCTTCAATCCTCAATACTCAATCTTCAATCATCAATCCTCAATCCTCAATCCTCAATCCTCAATCCCCAATCCTCAATCTTCAATCCTCAATACTCAAACTGCAATCCTCAGTCCTCAGTCCTCACTCCTCAATTCTCATTCTTCAATCCTCAATACCGAATCCTCAATCTTCAATCCTCAATCCACAATCCTCAATTCTCAATCCACAATCCTCAATCCTCAGACTTCAACACCAATACTCAACCCTCAGTCCTCGTCCTCAATCCGCAACCCTCAATCCTCAATCCTCAATCTTCATTCATTAATATTCAATCTTCAATCCTCAATCCTCAATCCTCAATCCTCAACTCTCAACACTCAATGTTCAATCCTCAATTCCCAATCCTCAGTCTTCAATCCTCAATCCCCAATCCTCAATCCTCAATCCTCAATTCTCAGTCCTCAATCCTCATCCTTCTATCCTCAAAACCCAATCCTCAATCTTCAATCCTCTATGTTCAATCCGCAATACCCAATCCTCAATCTTCAACCCTCAACCCTCAATCCTCAATCCTCAATCCTCAGTCTTCAATCTTCAATCCTCAATAGTCAATCTTCAATCCTCAATCCTCAATAATCAATCCTCTATCCACATTCTTCAATCCTCAACACCCAATCCTCAATCTTCAATCCTCAATCCTCAGTCCTCAACTCTCAATCCTCAATCCTCAATCCTCAGACCTCAAACATCAATACTCAACCCTCAGTCCCCGTCCTCAATCCACAACCCTCAATCCTCGATCCTCAATCTTCAATCATCAATATTCAATCTTCAATCCTCAATCCTCAATCCTCAATACTCAATCCACAATCCTCAATTCTCAATCGTCAATGCTCAATACTCAATCGTCAATCCTCAATCCCCAATCCTCAATCTTCAATACTCAATCCTCAATCCTCAATCCTCAATCCTCAATGTTCAACCATCAATACCCAATCCTCAGTCTTCAATCCTCAATCCTCAATCCTCAATGCTCAATACTCAATCGTCAATCCTCAGTCCTCAATCCCCAATCCTCAATCTTCAATCCTCAATCCTCAATCCTCAATCCTCAATCCTCAATCTTCAATCCTCAATACACAATCTTCAATCCTCAATCCTCAATCCTCAATCCTCAATCCTCAATCCTCAATCCTCAATCCTCAATCTTCAATCCTCAATACTCAAACTGCAATCCTCAATCCTCAGTCTTCACTCCTCAATTCTCATTCTTCAATCCTCAATACCGAATCCTCAATCTTCAATCCTCAATCCACAATCCTCAATTCTCAATCCACAATCCTCAATCCTCAGACTTCAAACACCAATACTCAACCCTCAGTCCTCGTCCTCAATCCGCAACCCTCAATCCTCAATCCTCAATCTTCAATCATTAATATTCAATCTTCAATCCTCAATCCTCAATCCTCAATCCTCAACTCTCAACCCTCAATGTTCAATCCTCAATTCCCAATCCTCAGTCTTCAATCCTCAATCCCCAATCCTCAATCCTCAATCCTCAATTCTCAGTCCTCAATCCTCATCCTTCTATCCTCAAAACCCAATCCTCAATATTCAATCCTCTATGTTCAATCCGCAATACCCAATCCTCAATCTTCAACCCTCAACCCTCAATCCTCAATCCTCAATCCTCAGTCTTCAATCTTCAATCCTCAATAGTCAATCTTCAATCCTCAATCCACAATAATCAATCCTCTATCCACATTCTTCAATCCTCAACACCCAATCCTCAATCTTCAATCCTCAATCCTCAGTCCTCAATTCTCAATCCTCAATCCTCAATCCTCAGACCTCAAACATCAATACTCAACCCTCAGTCCTCGTCCTCAATCCACAACCCTCAATCCTCGATCCTCAATCTTCAATCATCAATATTCAATCTTCAATCCTCAATCCTCAATCCTCAATACTCAATCCACAATCCTCAATTCTCAATCGTCAATGCTCAATACTCAATCGTCAATCCTCAATCCCCAATCCTCAATCTTCAATACTCAATCCTCAATCCTCAATCCTCAATCCTCAATGTTCAACCATCAATACCCAATCCTCAGTCTTCAATCCTCAATCCTCAATCCTCAATGCTCAATACTCAATCGTCAATCCTCAGTCCTCAATCCCCAATCCTCAATCTTCAATCCTCAATCCTCAGTCCTCAGTCCTCAAACCTCAATCCTCAACCCACAGCCCTCATCCTCAATCCTAAATCCTCAATCCTCAATCCTCAATCTTCAACCCTCAATACTCAATCCTCAATCCTCAATCCTCAGTCCACAATCTGCAATCCTCAATGCACAATCCTCAATCCTCAATCCTCAGTCCTCAATCCTCAATCCTCAATCCTCAAACCTCAATCCTCAACCGTCAGTCCTCGTCCTCAAACCTCAACCCCCAATCCTCAATCCTCAATCTTCAATCATCAATACTCTATCTTCAATCCTCAATCCGCAATCCTCAATCCTCAATCCTCAATCCTCAATCCTCAATATTCAACGCACAACCCTCAGCCATCAATCCTCAATCCTCAATCCTCAATCCTCAATCCTCAGTCCTCAAACGTCAATCCTGAATCCTCAAACCTGAATCCTCAATCTTCACACATAAGTCCTCAACAATCAATTGTCAATCCTCAATCCTCAATAGAATATCCTCAATTCACAGTTTTCAATACTCAATCCCCATTCTTCAGTCTTCAAATCTCAATACACAAACATCAATCCTCATCACGCAACCCTCAACACTCAGTCCTCAATTTTCAATCCACAATCCTCAATCCTCAATCTTCAATCCTCAATACGCAATCTTCAATCCTCAATCCTCAATTCTCAATCCTCGACCCTCAACCTTCAATCATCAATATTCAATCTTCAATCCTCAATCCTCAATCCTCAATACTCAATCCACAATCCTCAATTCTCAATCGTCAATGCTCAATACTCAATCGTCAATCCTCAATCCCCAATCCTCAATCTTCAATCCTCAATCCTCAATCCTCAATCCTCAATCCTCAATCTTCAAGCCTCAATACACAATCTTCAATCCTCAGTCCTCAATACTCAATCCTCAATCCTCAATCCTCAATCCTCAATCCTCAATCTTCAATCATTAATGTTCAATCTTCAACCTTCAATCCTCAATCCTCAATCCTCAACCCTCAATCCTCAACGTTCAATCCTCAATACCCAATCCTCAGTCTTCCACCCTCAATCCTCAACCCTCAATCCTCAATCCTCAATCCTCAATCCTCAATCCTCAATCCTCAATCTTCAATCCTCAATACTCAAACTGCAATCCTCAGTCCCCAGTCCTCACTCCTCAATTCTCATTCTTCAATCCTCAATACCGAATCCTCAATCTTCAATCCTCAATACCGAATCCTCAATCTTCAATCCTCAATCCACAATCCTCAATTCTCAATCCACAATCCTCAATCCTCAGACTTCAAACACCAATACTCAACCCTCAGTCCTCGTCCTCAATCCGCAACCCTCAATCCTCAATCCTCAATCTTCAATCATTAATATTCAATCTTCAATCCTCAATCCTCAATCCTCAATCCTCAACTCTCAACCCTCAATGTTCAATCCTCAATTCCCAATCCTCAGTCTTCAATCCTCAATCCCCAATCCTCAATCCTCAATCCTCAATTCTCAGTCCTCAATCCTCATCCATCTATCCTCAAAACCCAATCCTCAATCTTCAATCCTCTATGTTCAATCCGCAATACCCAATCCTCAATCTTCAACCCTCAACCCTCAATCCTCAATCCTCAATCCTCAATCCTCAGTCTTCAATCTTCAATCCTCAATAGTCAATCTTCAATCCTCAATCCTAAATAATCAATCCTCTATCCACATTCTTCAATCCTCAACACCCAATCCTCAATCTTCAATCCTCAGTCCTCAATTCTCAATCCTCAATCCTCAATATTCAGTCCTCAAACATCAATACTCAACCCTCAGTCCTCGTCCTCAATCCACAACCCTCAATCCTCGATCCTCAATCTTCAATCATGAATATTCAATCTTCAATCCTCAATCCTCAATCCTCAATACTCAATCCACAATCCTCAATTCTCAATCGTCAATGCTCAATACTCAATCGTCAATCCTCAATCCCCAATCCTCAATCTTCAATACTCAATCCTCAATCCTCAATCCTCAATCCTCAATGTTCAACCATCAATACCCAATCCTCAGTCTTCAATCCTCAATCCTCAATCCTCAATGCTCAATACTCAATCGTCAATCCTCAGTCCTCAATCCCCAATCCTCAATCTTCAATCCTCAATCCTCAATCCTCAATCCTCAATCCTCAATCTTCAATCCTCAATACACAATCTTCAATCCTCAATCCTCAATCCTCAATCCTCAATCCTCAATCCTCAATCCTCAATCTTCAATCCTCAATACTCAAACTGCAATCCTCAATCCTCAGTCTTCACTCCTCAATTCTCATTCTTCAATCCTCAATACCGGATCCTCAATCTTCAATCCTCAATCCACAATCCTCAATTCTCAATCCACAATCCTCAATCCTCAGACTTCAAACACCAATACTCAACCCTGAGTCCTCGTCCTCAATCCGCAACCCTCAATCCTCAATCCTCAATCTTCAATCATCAATATTCAATCTTCAATCCTCAATCCTCAATCCTGAATCCTCAATACTCAATCCACAATCCTCAATTCTCAATCGCCAATGCTCAATACTCAACCTTCAATCCTCAATCCTCAATCCTCGGTCCTCAATCCTCAATCGTCAATCTCCAATCCTCAATACTCAATCTTCAATCCTCAATCCTCAATCCTCAATCCTCAATCCTCACTCCTCATTCTTCAATCCTCAATACCCAATCCTCATTCTTCAATCCTCAATCCTCAATCCTCAATTCTCAATCCTCAATCCTCAGTCCTCAGTCCTCAAACCTCAATCCTCAACCCACAGCCCACATCCTCAATCCTAAGTCCTCAATCCTCAATCCTCAATCTTCAACCCTCAATACTCAATCTTCAATCCTCAATCCTCAGTCCACAATCTGCAATCCTCAATGCACAATCCTCAATCCTCAATCCCCAATCCTCAATCTTCAATCCTCAATCCTCAATACTCAATCCTCAATCCTCAATCTTCAAGCCTCAATACACAATCTTCAATCCTCAGTCCTCAGTCCTCACTCCTCAATCCTCATTCTTCAATCCTCAATACCGAATCCTCAATCTTCAATCCTCAATCCACAATCCTCAACTCTCAATCCACAATCCTCAATCCTCAGACTTCAAACACCAATACTCAACCCTCAGTCCTCGTCCTCAATCCGCAACCCTCAATCCTCAATCCTCAATCTTCAATCATTAATATTCAATCTTCAATCCTCAATCCTCAATCCTCAATCCTCAACTCTCAACCATCAATGTTCAATCCTCAATTCCCAATCCTCAGTCTTCAATCCTCAATCCTCAATCCTCAATCCTCAATCCTCAATCCTCAGTCCTCAAACGTCAATCCTGAATCCTCAAACCTGAATCCTCAATCTTCACCCATAAGTCCTCAACAATCAATTGTCAATCCTCAATCCTCAATGGAATATCCTCAATTCACAGTTTTCAATACTCAATCCCCATTCTTCAATCTTCAAATCTCAATCCACAAACATCAAGCCTCATCACGCAACCCTCAACACTCAGTCCTCAATCTTCAATCCACAATCCTCAATCCTCAATCTTCAATCCTCAATACTCAATCTTCAATCCTCAATCCTCAATTCTCAATCCTCGATCCTCAATCTTCAATCATCAATATTCAATCTTCAATCCTCAATCCTCAATCCTCAATACTCAATCCACAATCCTCAATTCTCAATCGTCAATGCTCAATACTCAATCGTCAATCCTCAATCCCCAATCCTCAATCTTCAATCCTCAATCCTCAATCCTCAATCCTCAATCCTCACTCCTCATTCTTCAATCCTCAATACCAAATCCTCATTCTTCAATCCTCAATCCTCAATCCTCAATTCTCAATCCTCAATCCTCAGTCCTCAGTCCTCAAACCTCAATCCTCAACCCACAGCCCTCATCCTCAATCCTAAATCCTCAATCCTCAATATTCAACGCACAACCATCAGCCATCAATCCTCAATCCTCAATCCTCAATACTCAATCCTCAGTCCTCAAACGTCAATCCTGAATCCTCAAACCTGAATCCTCAATCTTCACCCATAAGTCCTCAACAATCAATTGTCAATCCTCAATCCTCAATAGAATATCCTCAATTCACAGTTTTCAATACTCAATCCCCATTCTTCAATCTTCAAATCTCAATCCACAAACATCAATCCTCATCACGCAACCCTCACCACTCAGTCCTCAATCTTCAATCCACAATCCTCAATCCTCAATCTTCAATCCTCAATACTCAACCCTCAGTCCTCGTCCTCAATCCGCAACCCTCAATCCTCAACCCTCAATCTTCAATCATTAATGTTCAATCTTCAATCTTCAATCCTCAATCCTCAATCCTCAACCCTCAATCCTCAACGTTCAATCCTCAATACCCAATCCTCAGTCTTCCACCCTCAATCCTCAATTCTCAATCCTCAATCCTCAATACTCAGTCCTCAATCCTCAATCTTCAATCCTCAGTCCTCAAACCTCAATCCTGAATCCTCAATCCTGAATCCTCAATCTTCAGCCCTCAGTCCTCTACAATCAGTTGTCAATCCTCAATCCTCAATAGAATATCATCAATTCACAGTTTTCATTACTCAATACTCAATCTGCAATCTTCAAACCTCTATCCACAAACATCAATTCTCATCACTCAACCCTCAACACTCAGTCCCCAGTCCTCAATATTCAATCCTGAATCCTCAATCCTCAATCCACAATCCTCAACGTTCAATCCTCAATACTCAATCTTCAATGCTCATTCCTCAATCCTCAATCCTCAGACTTCAAACACAAATACTCAACCCTCAGTCCTCGTCCTCAATCCACAACCCTCAATCCTCAACCCTCAATCTTCAATCATTAATGTTCAATCTTCAACCTTCAATCCTCAATCCTCAATCCTCAACCCTCAATCCTCAACGTTCAATCCTCAATACCCAATCCTCAGTCTTCCACCCTCAATCCTCAATACTCAATCCTCAATCCTAAATACTCAGTCCTCAATCCTCAATCTTCAATCGTCAGTCCTCAAACCTCAATCCTGAATCCTCAATCATGAATCCTCAATCTTCAGCCCTCAGTCCTCTACAATCAGTTGTCAATCCTCAATCCTCAATAGAATATCATCAATTCACAGTTTTCATTACTCAATACTCAATCTGCAATCTTCAAATCTCTATCCACAAACATCAATTCTCATCACTCAACACTCAACACTCAGTCCCCAGTCCTCAATGTTCAATCCTGAATCCTCAATCCTCAATCCACAATCCTCAACGTTCAATCCTCAATACTCAATCTTCAATGCTCATTCCTCAATCCTCAATCCTCAATTCTCAATCCTCAATCGTCAATCGTCAATCCTCAATACTCAACATTCAATCCTCAATCCTCAATCCTCGGTCCTCAATCCTCAATCGTCAATCTCCAATCCTGAATACTCAATCTTCAATCTTCATTCCTCAATCCTCAATCCTCAATTGTCAATCCTCAATCCTCAGTGCTCAGTCCTCAAACCTCAATCCTCAACCCACAGCCCTCATCCTCAATCCTAAATCCTCAATCCTCAATCCTCAATCTTCAACCCTCAATACTCAATCTTCAATCCTCAATCCTCAGTCCACAATCTGCAATCCTCAATGCACAATCCTCAATCCTCAATCCTCAGTCCTCAATCCTCAGTCCTCAATCCTCAAACCTCAATCCTCAACCGTCAGACCTCGTCCTCAAACCTCAACCCCCAATCCTCAATCCTCAATCTTCAATAATCAATACTCCATCTTCAATCCTCAATCCGCATTCCTCAATCCTCAATCCTCAATCCTCAACATTCAACGCACAACCCTCAGCCATCAATCCTCAATCCTCAATCCTCAATCCTCAATCATCAGTCCTCAAACGTCAATCCTGAATCCTCAAATCTGAATCCTCAATCTTCACCCATAAGTCCTCAACAATCAATTGTCAACCCTCAATCCTCAATAGAATATCCTGAATTCACAGTTTTCAATACTCAATCCCCATTCTTCAATCTTCAAATCTCAATCTACAATCATCAATCCTCATCACGCAACCCTCAACACTCAGTCCTCAATCTTCAATCCACAATCCTCAATCCTCAATCTTCAATCCTCAATACTCAATCTTCAATCCTCAATCCTCAATCCTCAATTCTCAATCCTCAATGCTCAATACTCAATCGTCAATCCTCAGTCCTCAATCCCAAATCCTCAATCTTCAATCCTCAATCCTCAATCCTCAATCCTCAATCCTCAATCTTCAATCCTCAATACTCAATCTTCAATCATCAATCCTCAATCCTCAATCCTCAATCCTGAATCCCCAATCCTCAATCTTCAATCCTCAATACTCAAACTGCAATCCTCAGTCCTCAGTCCTCACTCCTCAATTCTCATTCTTCAATCCTCAATACCGAATCCTCAATCTTCAATCCTCAATCCACAATCCTCAATTCTCAATCCACAATCCTCAATCCTCAGACTTCAACACCAATACTCAACCCTCAGTCCTCGTCCTCAATCCGCAACCCTCAATCCTCAATCCTCAATCTTCATTCATTAATATTCAATCTTCAATCCTCAATCCTCAATCCTCAATCCTCAACTCTCAACACTCAATGTTCAATCCTCAATTCCCAATCCTCAGTCTTCAATCCTCAATCCCCAATCCTCAATCCTCAATCCTCAATTCTCAGTCCTCAATCCTCATCCTTCTATCCTCAAAACCCAATCCTCAATCTTCAATCCTCTATGTTCAATCCGCAATACCCAATCCTCAATCTTCAACCCTCAACCCTCAATCCTCAATCCTCAATCCTCAGTCTTCAATCTTCAATCCTCAATAGTCAATCTTCAATCCTCAATCCTCAATAATCAATCCTCTATCCACATTCTTCAATCCTCAACACCCAATCCTCAATCTTCAATCCTCAATCCTCAGTCCTCAACTCTCAATCCTCAATCCTCAATCCTCAGACCTCAAACATCAATACTCAACCCTCAGTCCCCGTCCTCAATCCACAACCCTCAATCCTCGATCCTCAATCTTCAATCATCAATATTCAATCTTCAATCCTCAATCCTCAATCCTCAATACTCAATCCACAATCCTCAATTCTCAATCGTCAATGCTCAATACTCAATCGTCAATCCTCAATCCCCAATCCTCAATCTTCAATACTCAATCCTCAATCCTCAATCCTCAATCCTCAATGTTCAACCATCAATACCCAATCCTCAGTCTTCAATCCTCAATCCTCAATCCTCAATGCTCAATACTCAATCGTCAATCCTCAGTCCTCAATCCCCAATCCTCAATCTTCAATCCTCAATCCTCAATCCTCAATCCTCAATCCTCAATCTTCAATCCTCAATACACAATCTTCAATCCTCAATCCTCAATCCTCAATCCTCAATCCTCAATCCTCAATCCTCAATCCTCAATCTTCAATCCTCAATACTCAAACTGCAATCCTCAATCCTCAGTCTTCACTCCTCAATTCTCATTCTTCAATCCTCAATACCGAATCCTCAATCTTCAATCCTCAATCCACAATCCTCAATTCTCAATCCACAATCCTCAATCCTCAGACTTCAAACACCAATACTCAACCCTCAGTCCTCGTCCTCAATCCGCAACCCTCAATCCTCAATCCTCAATCTTCAATCATTAATATTCAATCTTCAATCCTCAATCCTCAATCCTCAATCCTCAACTCTCAACCCTCAATGTTCAATCCTCAATTCCCAATCCTCAGTCTTCAATCCTCAATCCCCAATCCTCAATCCTCAATCCTCAATTCTCAGTCCTCAATCCTCATCCTTCTATCCTCAAAACCCAATCCTCAATATTCAATCCTCTATGTTCAATCCGCAATACCCAATCCTCAATCTTCAACCCTCAACCCTCAATCCTCAATCCTCAATCCTCAGTCTTCAATCTTCAATCCTCAATAGTCAATCTTCAATCCTCAATCCACAATAATCAATCCTCTATCCACATTCTTCAATCCTCAACACCCAATCCTCAATCTTCAATCCTCAATCCTCAGTCCTCAATTCTCAATCCTCAATCCTCAATCCTCAGACCTCAAACATCAATACTCAACCCTCAGTCCTCGTCCTCAATCCACAACCCTCAATCCTCGATCCTCAATCTTCAATCATCAATATTCAATCTTCAATCCTCAATCCTCAATCCTCAATACTCAATCCACAATCCTCAATTCTCAATCGTCAATGCTCAATACTCAATCGTCAATCCTCAATCCCCAATCCTCAATCTTCAATACTCAATCCTCAATCTTCAACCCTCAATACTCAATCCTCAATCCTCAATCCTCAGTCCACAATCTGCAATCCTCAATGCACAATCCTCAATCCTCAATGCTCAGTCCTCAATCCTCAATCCTCAATCCTCAAACCTCAATCCTCAACCGTCAGTCCTCGTCCTCAAACCTCAACCCCCAATCCTCAATCCTCAATCTTCAATCATCAATACTCTATCTTCAATCCTCAATCCGCAATCCTCAATCCTCAATCCTCAATCCTCAATCCTCAATATTCAACGCACAACCCTCAGCCATCAATCCTCAATCCTCAATCCTCAATCCTCAATCCTCAGTCCTCAAACGTCAATCCTGAATCCTCAAACCTGAATCCTCAATCTTCACACATAAGTCCTCAACAATCAATTGTCAATCCTCAATCCTCAATAGAATATCCTCAATTCACAGTTTTCAATACTCAATCCCCATTCTTCAGTCTTCAAATCTCAATACACAAACATCAATCCTCATCACGCAACCCTCAACACTCAGTCCTCAATTTTCAATCCACAATCCTCAATCCTCAATCTTCAATCCTCAATCCTCAATCCTCAATACTCAATCCACAATCCTCAATTCTCAATCGTCAATGCTCAATACTCAATCGTCAATCCTCAATCCCCAATCCTCAATCTTCAATCCTCAATCCTCAATCCTCAATCCTCAATCCTCAATCTTCAAGCCTCAATACACAATCTTCAATCCTCAGTCCTCAATACTCAATCCTCAATCCTCAATCCTCAATCCTCAATCCTCAATCCTCAATCTTCAATCATTAATGTTCAATCTTCAACCTTCAATCCTCAATCCTCAATCCTCAACCCTCAATCCTCAACGTTCAATCCTCAATACCCAATCCTCAGTCTTCCACCCTCAATCCTCAACCCTCAATCCTCAATCCTCAATCCTCAATCCTCAATCCTCAATCCTCAATCTTCAATCCTCAATACTCAAACTGCAATCCTCAGTCCCCAGTCCTCACTCCTCAATTCTCATTCTTCAATCCTCAATACCGAATCCTCAATCTTCAATCCTCAATACCGAATCCTCAATCTTCAATCCTCAATCCACAATCCTCAATTCTCAATCCACAATCCTCAATCCTCAGACTTCAAACACCAATACTCAACCCTCAGTCCTCGTCCTCAATCCGCAACCCTCAATCCTCAATCCTCAATCTTCAATCATTAATATTCAATCTTCAATCCTCAATCCTCAATCCTCAATCCTCAACTCTCAACCCTCAATGTTCAATCCTCAATTCCCAATCCTCAGTCTTCAATCCTCAATCCCCAATCCTCAATCCTCAATCCTCAATTCTCAGTCCTCAATCCTCATCCATCTATCCTCAAAACCCAATCCTCAATCTTCAATCCTCTATGTTCAATCCGCAATACCCAATCCTCAATCTTCAACCCTCAACCCTCAATCCTCAATCCTCAATCCTCAATCCTCAGTCTTCAATCTTCAATCCTCAATAGTCAATCTTCAATCCTCAATCCTCAATAATCAATCCTCTATCCACATTCTTCAATCCTCAACACCCAATCCTCAATCTTCAATCCTCAGTCCTCAATTCTCAATCCTCAATCCTCAATATTCAGTCCTCAAACATCAATACTCAACCCTCAGTCCTCGTCCTCAATCCACAACCCTCAATCCTCGATCCTCAATCTTCAATCATGAATATTCAATCTTCAATCCTCAATCCTCAATCCTCAATACTCAATCCACAATCCTCAATTCTCAATCGTCAATGCTCAATACTCAATCGTCAATCCTCAATCCCCAATCCTCAATCTTCAATACTCAATCCTCAATCCTCAATCCTCAATCCTCAATGTTCAACCATCAATACCCAATCCTCAGTCTTCAATCCTCAATCCTCAATCCTCAATGCTCAATACTCAATCGTCAATCCTCAGTCCTCAATCCCCAATCCTCAATCTTCAATCCTCAATCCTCAATCCTCAATCCTCAATCCTCAATCTTCAATCCTCAATACACAATCTTCAATCCTCAATCCTCAATCCTCAATCCTCAATCCTCAATCCTCAATCCTCAATCTTCAATCCTCAATACTCAAACTGCAATCCTCAATCCTCAGTCTTCACTCCTCAATTCTCATTCTTCAATCCTCAATACCGGATCCTCAATCTTCAATCCTCAATCCACAATCCTCAATTCTCAATCCACAATCCTCAATCCTCAGACTTCAAACACCAATACTCAACCCTGAGTCCTCGTCCTCAATCCGCAACCCTCAATCCTCAATCCTCAATCTTCAATCATCAATATTCAATCTTCAATCCTCAATCCTCAATCCTCAATCCTCAATACTCAATCCACAATCCTCAATTCTCAATCGCCAATGCTCAATACTCAACCTTCAATCCTCAATCCTCAATCCTCGGTCCTCAATCCTCAATCGTCAATCTCCAATCCTCAATACTCAATCTTCAATCCTCAATCCTCAATCCTCAATCCTCAATCCTCACTCCTCATTCTTCAATCCTCAATACCCAATCCTCATTCTTCAATCCTCAATCCTCAATCCTCAATTCTCAATCCTCAATCCTCAGTCCTCAGTCCTCAAACCTCAATCCTCAACCCACAGCCCACATCCTCAATCCTAAGTCCTCAATCCTCAATCCTCAATCTTCAACCCTCAATACTCAATCTTCAATCCTCAATCCTCAGTCCACAATCTGCAATCCTCAATGCACAATCCTCAATCCTCAATCCCCAATCCTCAATCTTCAATCCTCAATCCTCAATACTCAATCCTCAATCCTCAATCTTCAAGCCTCAATACACAATCTTCAATCCTCAGTCCTCAGTCCTCACTCCTCAATCCTCATTCTTCAATCCTCAATACCGAATCCTCAATCTTCAATCCTCAATCCACAATCCTCAACTCTCAATCCACAATCCTCAATCCTCAGACTTCAAACACCAATACTCAACCCTCAGTCCTCGTCCTCAATCCGCAACCCTCAATCCTCAATCCTCAATCTTCAATCATTAATATTCAATCTTCAATCCTCAATCCTCAATCCTCAATCCTCAACTCTCAACCATCAATGTTCAATCCTCAATTCCCAATCCTCAGTCTTCAATCCTCAATCCTCAATCCTCAATCCTCAATCCTCAATCCTCAGTCCTCAAACGTCAATCCTGAATCCTCAAACCTGAATCCTCAATCTTCACCCATAAGTCCTCAACAATCAATTGTCAATCCTCAATCCTCAATGGAATATCCTCAATTCACAGTTTTCAATACTCAATCCCCATTCTTCAATCTTCAAATCTCAATCCACAAACATCAAGCCTCATCACGCAACCCTCAACACTCAGTCCTCAATCTTCAATCCACAATCCTCAATCCTCAATCTTCAATCCTCAATACTCAATCTTCAATCCTCAATCCTCAATTCTCAATCCTCGATCCTCAATCTTCAATCATCAGTATTCAATCTTCAATCCTCAATCCTCAATCCTCAATACTCAAACCACAATCCTCAATTCTCAATCGTCAATGCTCAATACTCAATCGTCAATCCTCAATCCCCAATCCTCAATCTTCAATCCTCAATCCTCAATCCTCAATCCTCAATCCTCAATCTTCAAGCCTCAATACACAATCTTCAATCCTCAGTCCTCAATACTCAATCCTCAATCCTCAATCCTCAATCCTCAATCTTCAATCCTCAATACTCAAACTGCAATCCTCAGTCCTCAGTCCTCACTCCTCAATCCTCATTCTTCAATCCTCAATACCGAATCCCCAATCTTCAATCCTCAATCCTCAATCTTCAATTCTCAATCCTCAATCCTCAATCCTCAGACTTCAAACACAAATACTCAACCCTCAGTCCTCGTCCTCAATCCACAACCCTCAATCCTCAACCCTCAATCTTCAATCATTAATGTTCAATCTTCAATCTTCAATCCTCAATCCTCAATCCTCAACCCTCAATCCTCAATGTTCAATCCTCAATACCCAATCCTCAGTCTTCCACACTCAATCCTCTATACTCAATCCTCAATCCTCAATCCTCAATCCTCAATCCTCAATCCTCAATCCTCAATCTTCAATCCTCAATACTCAAACTGCAATCCTCAGTCCTCAGTCCTCACTCCTCAATTCTCATTCTTCAATCCTCAATACCGAATCCTCAATCTTCAATCCTCAATCCACAATCCTCAATTCTCAATCCACAATCCTCAATCCTCAGACTTCAAACACCAATACTCAACCCTCAGTCCTCGTCCTCAATCCGCAACCCTCAATCCTCAATCCTCAATCTTCAATCATTAATATTCAATCTTCAATCCTCAATCCTCAATCCTCAATCCTCAACTCTCAACCCTCAATGTTCAATCCTCAATTCCCAATTCTCAGTCTTCAATCCTCAATCCCCAATCCTCAATCCTCAATCCTCAATTCTCAGTCCTCAATCCTCATCATTCTATCCTCAAAACCCAATCCTCAATCTTCAATCCTCCATGTTCAATCCGCAATACCCAATCCTCAATCTTCAACCCTCAACCCTCAATCCTCAATCCTCAATCCTCAGTTTTCAATCTTCAATCCTCAATAGTCAATCTTCAACCCTCAATCCACAATAATCAATCCTCTATCCACATTCTTCAATCCTCAACACCCAATCCTCAATCTTCAATCCTCAATCCTCAGTCCTCAATTCTCAATCCTCAATCCTCAATCCTCAGACCTCAAACATCAATACTCAACCCTCAGTCCTCGTCCTCAATCCACAACCCTCAATCCTCGATCCTCAATCTTCAATCGCCAATATTCAATCTTCAATCCTCAATCCTCAATACTCAATCCACAATCCTCAATTCTCAATCGTCAATGCTCAATACTCAATCGTCAATCCTCAATCCCCAATCCTCAATCTTCAATACTCAATCCTCAATCCTCAATCCTCAATCCTCAATGTTCAACCATCAATACCCAATCCTCAGTCTTCAATCCTCAATCCTCAGTCTTCACTCCTCAATTCTCATTCTTTAATCCTCAATACCGGATCCTCAATCTTCAATCCTCAATCCACAATCCTCAATTCTCAATCCACAATCCTCAATCCTCAGACTTCAAACACCAATACTCAACCCTGAGTCCTCGTCCTCAATCCGCAACCCTCAATACTCAATCCTCAATCTTCAATCATCAATATTCAATCTTCAATCCTCAATCCTCAATCCTCAATCCCCAATACTCAATCCACAATCCTCAATTCTCAATCGCCAATGCTGAATACTCAACCGTCAATCCTCAATCCCCAATCCTCAATCTTCAATCCTCAATCCTCAATCCCCAATCCTCAATCCTCAATCTTCAATCCTCAATACTCAATCTTCAATCCTCAGTCCACAATCCTAAATCCTCAATCCTCAGTCCTCAAACCTCAATCCTGAATTCTCAACCCTGAATCCTCAATTTCAGCCCTCAGTCCTCAACAATCAGTTGTCAATCCTCAATCCTCAATAGAATATCCTCAATTCACAGGCTTCAATGCTCAATACTCAACCTGCAATCTTCAAATCTGTACCCACAAACATCAATTCTCATCACTCAACCCTCAACACTCAGTCCCCAATCCTCAATATTCAATCCTCAATCCTCAACCCTCAATCCTCAATCCTCAATCTTCAATCCTCGATACTCAATCTCCAATCCTCAATCCTCAATCCTCGGTCATCAATCCTCAATCGTCAATCTCCAATACTGAATACTCAATATTCAATCCTCAATCCTCAATCCTCAACCTTCAATCCTCAATCCTCAATCCTCATTCTTCAATCCCCAATACCCAATCCTCAATCTTCAAATCTCTATCCACAAACATCAATTCTCATCACTCAACCCTCAACACTCAGTCCCCAGTCCTCAATATTCAATCCTGAATCCTCAATCCTCAATCCACAATCCTCAACGTTCAATCCTCAATACTCAATCTTCAATCCTCAATCCTCAATCCTCAATCCTCAATCCTCACTCCTCATTCTTCAATCCTCAATACCCAATCCTCATTCTTCAATCCTCAATCCTCAATCCTCAATTCTCAATCCTCAATCCTCAGTCCTCAGTCCTCAAACCTCAATCCTCAACCCACAGCCCTCATCCTCAATCCTAAATCCTCAATCCTCAATCCTCAATCTTCAACCCTCAATACTCAATCTTCAATCCTCAATCCTCAGTCCACAATCTGCAATCCTCAATGCACAATCCTCAATCCTCAATCCTCAGTCATCAATCCTCAATCCTCAATCCTCAAACCTCAATCCTCAACCGTCAGTCCTCGTCCTCAAACCTCAACCCCCAATCCTCAATACTCAATCTTCAATCATCAATACTCTATCTTCAATCCTCAATCCGCAACCCTCAATCCTCAATCCTCAATCCTCAATCCTCAATATTCAACGCACAACCCTCAGCCATCAATCCTCAATCCTCAATCCTCAGTCCTCAAACGTCAATCCTGAATCCTCAAACCTGAATCCTCAATCTTCACCCATAAGTCCTCAACAATCAATTGTCAATCCTCAATCCTCAATAGAATATCCTCAATTCACAGTTTTCAATACTCAATCCCCATTCTTCAATCTTCAAATCTCAATCCACAAACATCAATCCTCATCACGCAACCCTCAACACTCAGTCCTCAATCTTCAATCCACAATCCTCAATCCTCAATCTTCAATCCTCAATACGCAATCTTCAATCCTCAATCCTCAATTCTCAATCCTCGACCCTCAATCTTCAATCATCAATATTCAATCTTCAATCCTCAATCCTCAATCCTCAATACTCAATCCACAATCCTCAATTCTCAATCGTCAATGCTCAATACTCAATCGTCAATCCTCAATCCCCAATCCTCAATCTTCAATCCTCAATCCTCAATCCTCAATCCTCAATCCTCAATCTTCAAGCCTCAATACACAATCTTCAATCCTCAGTCCTCAATACTCAATCCTCAATCCTCAATCCTCAATCCTCAATACTCAAACTGCAATCCTCAGTCCTCAGTCCTCACTCCTCAATCCTCGTTCTTCAATCCTCAATACCGAATCCTCAATCTTCAATCCTCAATCCTCAATCTTCAATTCTCAATCCTCAATCCTCAATCCTCAGACTTCAAACACAAATACTCAACCCTCAGTCCTCGTCCTCAATCCACAATCCTCAATCCTCAACCCTCAATCCTCAACGTTCAATCCTCAATACCCAATCCTCAGTCTTCCACCCTCAATCCTCAATCCTCAATCCTCAATCCTCAATCCTCAATCCTCAATCCTCGATCCTCAATCTTCAATCCTCAATACTCAAACTGCAATCCTCAGTCCCCAGTCCTCACTCCTCAATTCTCATTCTTCAATCCTCAATACCGAATCCTCAATCTTCAATCCTCAATCCACAATCCTCAATTCTCAATCCACAATCCTCAATCCTCAGACTTCAAACACCAATACTCAACCCTCAGTCCTCGTCCTCAATCCGCAACCCTCAATCCTCAATCCTCAATCTTCAATCATTAATATTCAATCTTCAATCCTCAATCCTCAATCCTCAATCCTCAACTCTCAACCCTCAATGTTCAATCCTCAATTCCCAATCCTCAGTCTTCAATCCTCAATCCCCAATCCTCAATCCTCAATCCTCAATTCTCAGTCCTCAATCCTCATCCTTCTATCCTCAAAACCCAATCCTCAATCTTCAATCCTCTATGTTCAATCCGCAATACCCAATCCTCAATCTACAACCCTCAACCCTCAATCCTCAATCCTCAATCCTCAGTCTTCAATCTTCAATCCTCAATAGTCAATCTTCAATCCTCAATTCTCAATAATCAATCCTCTATCCACATTCTTCAATCCTCAACACCCAATCCTCAATCTTCAATCCTCAGTCCTCAGTCCTCAATTCTCAATCCTCAATCCTCAATCCTCAGACCTCAAACATCAATACTCAACCCTCAGTCCTCGTCCTCAATCCACAACCCTCAATCCTCGATCCTCAATCTTCAATCATCAATATTCAATCTTCAATCCTCAATCCTCAATCCTCAATACTCAATCCACAATCCTCAATTCTCAATCGTCAATGCTCAATACTCAATCGTCAATCCTCAATCCCCAATCCTCAATCTTCAATACTCAATCCTCAATCCTCAATCCTCAATCCTCAATGTTCAACCATCAATACCCAATCCTCAGTCTTCAATCCTCAATCCTCAATCCTCAATGCTCAATACTCAATCGTCAATCCTCAGTCCTCAATCCCCAATCCTCAATCTTCAATCCTCAATCCTCAATCCTCAATCCTCAATCCTCAATCTTCAATCCTCAATACACAATCTTCAATCCTCAATCCTCAATCCTCAATCCTCAATCCTCAATCCTCAATCCTCAATCTTCAATCCTCAATACTCAAACTGCAATCCTCAATCCTCAGTCTTCACTCCTCAATTCTCATTCTTCAATCCTCAATACCGGATCCTCAATCTTCAATCCTCAATCCACAATCCTCAATTCTCAATCCACAACCCTCAATCCTCAGACTTCAAACACCAATACTCAACCCTCAGTCCTCGTCCTCAATCCGCAACCCTCAATCCTCAATCCTCAATCTTCAATCATTAATATTCAATCTTCAATCCTCAATCCTCAATCCTCAATCCTCAACTCTCAACCCTCAATGTTCAATCCTCAATTCCCAATTCTCAGTCTTCAATCCTCAATCCCCAATCCTCAATCCTCAATCCTCAATTCTCAGTCCTCAATCCTCATCATTCTATCCTCAAAACCCAATCCTCAATCTTCAATCCTCCATGTTCAATCCGCAATACCCAATCCTCAATCTTCAACCCTCAACCCTCAATCCTCAATCCTCAATCCTCAGTTTTCAATCTTCAATCCTCAATAGTCAATCTTCAACCCTCAATCCACAATAATCAATCCTCTATCCACATTCTTCAATCCTCAACACCCAATCCTCAATCTTCAATCCTCAATCCTCAGTCCTCAATTCTCAATCCTCAATCCTCAATCCTCAGACCTCAAACATCAATACTCAACCCTCAGTCCTCGTCCTCAATCCACAACCCTCAATCCTCGATCCTCAATCTTCAATCGCCAATATTCAATCTTCAATCCTCAATCCTCAATACTCAATCCACAATCCTCAATTCTCAATCGTCAATGCTCAATACTCAATCGTCAATCCTCAATCCCCAATCCTCAATCTTCAATACTCAATCCTCAATCCTCAATCCTCAATCCTCAATGTTCAACCATCAATACCCAATCCTCAGTCTTCAATCCTCAATCCTCAGTCTTCACTCCTCAATTCTCATTCTTCAATCCTCAATACCGGATCCTCAATCTTCAATCCTCAATCCACAATCCTCAATTCTCAATCCACAATCCTCAATCCTCAGACTTCAAACACCAATACTCAACCCTGAGTCCTCGTCCTCAATCCGCAACCCTCAATACTCAATCCTCAATCTTCAATCATCAATATTCAATCTTCAATCCTCAATCCTCAATCCTCAATCCCCAATACTCAATCCACAATCCTCAATTCTCAATCGCCAATGCTCAATACTCAACCGTCAATCCTCAATCCCCAATCCTCAATCTTCAATCCTCAATCCTCAATCCCCAATCCTCAATCCTCAATCTTCAATCCTCAATACTCAATCTTCAATCCTCAGTCCACAATCCTAAATCCTCAATCCTCAGTCCTCAAACCTCAATCCTGAATTCTCAACCCTGAATCCTCAATTTCAGCCCTCAGTCCTCAACAATCAGTTGTCAATCCTCAATCCTCAATAGAATATCCTCAATTCACAGGCTTCAATGCTCAATACTCAACCTGCAATCTTCAAATCTGTACCCACAAACATCAATTCTCATCACTCAACCCTCAACACTCAGTCCCCAATCCTCAATATTCAATCCTCAATCCTCAACCCTCAATCCTCAATCCTCAATCTTCAATCCTCGATACTCAATCTCCAATCCTCAATCCTCAATCCTCGGTCATCAATCCTCAATCGTCAATCTCCAATACTGAATACTCAATATTCAATCCTCAATCCTCAATCCTCAACCTTCAATCCTCAATCCTCAATCCTCATTCTTCAATCCCCAATACCCAATCCTCAATCTTCAAATCTCTATCCACAAACATCAATTCTCATCACTCAACCCTCAACACTCAGTCCCCAGTCCTCAATATTCAATCCTGAATCCTCAATCCTCAATCCACAATCCTCAACGTTCAATCCTCAATACTCAATCTTCAATCCTCAATCCTCAATCCTCAATCCTCAATCCTCACTCCTCATTCTTCAATCCTCAATACCCAATCCTCATTCTTCAATCCTCAATCCTCAATCCTCAATTCTCAATCCTCAATCCTCAGTCCTCAGTCCTCAAACCTCAATCCTCAACCCACAGCCCTCATCCTCAATCCTAAATCCTCAATCCTCAATCCTCAATCTTCAACCCTCAATACTCAATCTTCAATCCTCAATCCTCAGTCCACAATCTGCAATCCTCAATGCACAATCCTCAATCCTCAATCCTCAGTCATCAATCCTCAATCCTCAATCCTCAAACCTCAATCCTCAACCGTCAGTCCTCGTCCTCAAACCTCAACCCCCAATCCTCAATACTCAATCTTCAATCATCAATACTCTATCTTCAATCCTCAATCCGCAACCCTCAATCCTCAATCCTCAATCCTCAATCCTCAATATTCAACGCACAACCCTCAGCCATCAATCCTCAATCCTCAATCCTCAGTCCTCAAACGTCAATCCTGAATCCTCAAACCTGAATCCTCAATCTTCACCCATAAGTCCTCAACAATCAATTGTCAATCCTCAATCCTCAATAGAATATCCTCAATTCACAGTTTTCAATACTCAATCCCCATTCTTCAATCTTCAAATCTCAATCCACAAACATCAATCCTCATCACGCAACCCTCAACACTCAGTCCTCAATCTTCAATCCACAATCCTCAATCCTCAATCTTCAATCCTCAATACGCAATCTTCAATCCTCAATCCTCAATTCTCAATCCTCGACCCTCAATCTTCAATCATCAATATTCAATCTTCAATCCTCAATCCTCAATCCTCAATACTCAATCCACAATCCTCAATTCTCAATCGTCAATGCTCAATACTCAATCGTCAATCCTCAATCCCCAATCCTCAATCTTCAATCCTCAATCCTCAATCCTCAATCCTCAATCCTCAATCTTCAAGCCTCAATACACAATCTTCAATCCTCAGTCCTCAATACTCAATCCTCAATCCTCAATCCTCAATCCTCAATACTCAAACTGCAATCCTCAGTCCTCAGTCCTCACTCCTCAATCCTCGTTCTTCAATCCTCAATGCCGAATCCTCAATCTTCAATACTCAATCCTCAATCTTCAATTCTCAATCCTCAATCCTCAATCCTCAGACTTCAAACACAAATACTCAACCCTCAGTCCTCGTCCTCAATCCACAATCCTCAATCCTCAACCCTCAATCCTCAACGTTCAATCCTCAATACCCAATCCTCAGTCTTCCACCCTCAATCCTCAATCCTCAATCCTCAATCCTCAATCCTCAATCCTCAATCCTCAATCCTCAATCTTCAATCCTCAATACTCAAACTGCAATCCTCAGTCCCCAGCCCTCACTCCTCAATTCTCATTCTTCAATCCTCAATACCGAATCCTCAATCTTCAATCCTCAATCCACAATCCTCAATTCTCAATCCACAATCCTCAATCCTCAGACTTCAAACACCAATACTCAACCCTCAGTCCTCGTCCTCAATCCGCAACCCTCAATCCTCAATCCTCAATCTTCAATCATTAATATTCAATCTTCAATCCTCAATCCTCAATCCTCAATCCTCAACTCTCAACCCTCAATGTTCAATCCTCAATTCCCAATCCTCAGTCTTCAATCCTCAATCCCCAATCCTCAATCCTCAATCCTCAATTCTCAGTCCTCAATCCTCATCCTTCTATCCTCAAAACCCAATCCTCAATCTTCAATCCTCTATGTTCAATCCGCAATACCCAATCCTCAATCTACAACCCTCAACCCTCAATCCTCAATCCTCAATCCTCAGTCTTCAATCTTCAATCCTCAATAGTCAATCTTCAATCCTCAATTCTCAATAATCAATCCTCTATCCACATTCTTCAATCCTCAACACCCAATCCTCAATCTTCAATCCTCAGTCCTCAGTCCTCAATTCTCAATCCTCAATCCTCAATCCTCAGACCTCAAACATCAATACTCAACCCTCAGTCCTCGTCCTCAATCCACAACCCTCAATCCTCGATCCTCAATCTTCAATCATCAATATTCAATCTTCAATCCTCAATCCTCAATCCTCAATACTCAATCCACAATCCTCAATTCTCAATCGTCAATGCTCAATACTCAATCGTCAATCCTCAATCCCCAATCCTCAATCTTCAATACTCAATCCTCAATCCTCAATCCTCAATCCTCAATGTTCAACCATCAATACCCAATCCTCAGTCTTCAATCCTCAATCCTCAATCCTCAATGCTCAATACTCAATCGTCAATCCTCAGTCCTCAATCCCCAATCCTCAATCTTCAATCCTCAATCCTCAATCCTCAATCCTCAATCCTCAATCTTCAATCCTCAATACACAATCTTCAATCCTCAATCCTCAATCCTCAATCCTCAATCCTCAATCCTCAATCCTCAATCTTCAATCCTCAATACTCAAACTGCAATCCTCAATCCTCAGTCTTCACTCCTCAATTCTCATTCTTCAATCCTCAATACCGGATCCTCAATCTTCAATCCTCAATCCACAATCCTCAATTCTCAATCCACAACCCTCAATCCTCAGACTTCAAACACCAATACTCAACCCTGAGTCCTCGTCCTCAATCCGCAACCCTCAATCCTCAATCCTCAATCTTCAATCATCAATATTCAATCTTCAATCCTCAATCCTCAATCCTCAATCCTCAATACTCAATCCACAATCCTCAATTCTCAATCCACAATCCTCAATCCTCAGACTTCAAACACCAATACTCAACCCTCAGTCCTCGTCCTCAATCCGCAACCCTCAATCCTCAATCCTCAATCTTCAATCATTAATATTCAATCTTCAATCCTCAATCCTCAATCCTCAATCCTCAACTCTCAACCCTCAATGTTCAATCCTCAATTCCCAATCCTCAGTCTTCAATCCTCAATCCCCAATCCTCAATCCTCAATCCTCAATTCTCAGTCCTCCATCCTCATCCTTCTATCCTCAAAACCCAATCCTCAATCTTCAATCCTCTATGTTCAATCCGCAATACCCAATCCTCAATCTACAACCCTCAACCCTCAATCCTCAATCCTCAATCCTCAGTCTTCAATCTTCAATCCTCAATAGTCAATCTTCAATCCTCAATTCTCAATAATAAATCCTCTATCCACATTCTTCAATCCTCAACACCCAATCCTCAATCTTCAATCCTCAGTCCTCAGTCCTCAATTCTCAATCCTCAATCCTCAATCCTCAGACCTCAAACATCAATACTCAACCCTCAGTCCTCCTCCTCAATCCACAACCCTCAATCCTCGATCCTCAATCTTCAATCATCAATATTCAATCTTCAATCCTCAATCCTCAATCCTCAATACTCAATCCACAATCCTCAATTCTCAATCGTCAATGCTCAATACTCAATCGTCAATCCTCAATCCCCAATCCTCAATCTTCAATACTCAATCCTCAATCCTCAATCCTCAATCCTCAATGTTCAACCATCAATACCCAATCCTCAGTCTTCAATCCTCAATCCTCAATCCTCAATGCTCAATACTCAATCGTCAATCCTCAGTCCTCAATCCCCAATCCTCAATCTTCAATCCTCAATCCTCAATCCTCAATCCTCAATCCTCAATCTTCAATCCTCAATACACAATCTTCAATCCTCAATCCTCAATCCTCAATCCTCAATCCTCAATCCTCAATCCTCAATCTTCAATCCTCAATACTCAAACTGCAATCCTCAATCCTCAGTCTTCACTCCTCAATTCTCATTCTTCAATCCTCAATACCGGATCCTCAATCTTCAATCCTCAATCCACAATCCTCAATTCTCAATCCACAACCCTCAATCCTCAGACTTCAAACACCAATACTCAACCCTGAGTCCTCGTCCTCAATCCGCAACCCTCAATCCTCAATCCTCAATCTTCAATCATCAATATTCAATCTTCAATCCTCAATCCTCAATCCTCAATCCTCAATACTCAATCCACAATCCTCAATTCTCAATCGTCAATGCTCAATACTCAACCGTCAATCCTCAATCCCCAATCCTCAATCTTCAATCCTCAATCCTCAATCCCCAATCCTCAATCCTCATTCTTCAATCATCAATACTCAATCTTCAATCCTCAGTCCACAACCCTAAATCCTCAAACCTCAGTCCTCAAACCTCAATCCTGAATTCTCAACCCTGAATCCTCAATTTCAGCCCTCAGTCCTCAACAATCAGTTGTCAATCCTCAATCCTCAATAGAATATCCTCAATTCACAGGCTTCAATGCTCAATACTCAACCTGCAATCTTCAAATCTGTACCCACAAACATCAATTCTCATCACTCAACCCTCAACACTCAGTCCCCAATCCTCAATATTCAATCCTCAATCCTCAATCCTCAATCCTCAATCCTCAATCTTCAATCCTCGATACTCAATCTCCAATCCTCAATCCTCAATCCTCGGTCATCAATCCTCAATCGTCAATCTCCAATACTGAATACTCAATATTCAATCCTCAATCCTCAATCCTCAACCTTCAATCCTCAATCCTCAATCCTCATTCTTCAATCCCCAATACCCAATCCTCAATCTTCAAATCTCTATCCACAAACATCAATTCTCATCACTCAACCCTCAACACTCAGTCCCCAGTCCTCAATATTCAATCCTGAATCCTCAATCCTCAATCCACAATCCTCAACGTTCAATCCTCAATACTCAATCTTCAATGCTCATTCCTCAATCCTCAATCCTCAATTCTCAATCCTCAATCGTCAATCGTCAATCCTCAATACTCAGCCTTCAATCCTCAATCCTCAATCCTCGGTCCAGAATCCTCAATCGTCAATCTCCAATCCTGAATACTCAATCTTCAATCCTCAATCCTCAATCCTCAATCCTCAATCCTCACTCCTCATTCTTCAATCCTCAATACCCAATCCTCAATCTTCAATCCTCAGTCCTCAATCCTCAACTCTCAACCCTCAATCCTCATTCCTCAGTCCACAAACCTCAATCCTCAACCCTCAGCCCTCATCCTCAATCCTCAATCCTCAATCCTCAATCTTCAATCCTCAATCCTCAGTCCTCAGTTCTCAATCCTCAATCCTCAGTCCTCAGTCCTCAAACCCCTACCCTCAACCCTCAGCCCTCATCCTCAATCCTCAATCCTCAATCCTCAATCCTCAATACTCAATCTTCAATCCTCAATACTCAATCTTCAATAATCAATCCTCAATTCTCAATCCTCAATACTCAATACTCAATCGTCAATCCTCAATCCCCAATCCTCAATCTTCAATCCTCAAACCTCAATCCTCAGTCCTCAATCCTCAATCTTCAATCCTCAATACTCAATCTGCAATCCTCAATCCTCAGTCCGCAATCCTCAATCCTCGATACTCAATCCTCATTCTTCAATCATCAATACTCAATCTTCAATCCTCAATCCTCAATCTTCAATCCTCAATCCTCAATTCTCAGTCCTCAATACTCAATCCTCAATCGTCAATCCTCAATCCCCAATCCTCAATCTTCAATCCTCAATCCTCAAACCTCAATCCTCAATCCTCAATCTTCATTCCTCAATACTCAATCTACAATACTCAATCCTCAATCCTCAATCCTCAATGCTCAAACCTCAATCCTCAATCCTCAACCCTCAATCTTCAATCCTCAATACTCAATCTGCAATCCTCAATCTTCAATCCTCAATCCTCAATCCTCATTCTTCAATCCTCAATGCCCAGGCCTCAATCTTCAGCCCTCAGTCCTCAGCAATCAGTAGTCAATCCTCAATCCTCAGTAGAATATCGTCAATTCACAGCTTTCAACACTCAATACTCGATCTGCAATCTTCAAACCACTATCCACAAACATCAATTCTCATCACTCAACCCGCAACACTCAGTCCTCAATGTTCAATCCTCAATCCTCAATTCTCTATCTTCAATCCTCATTACTGAACCTTCAATCCTTAATCCTCAATCCTCAATCTTCAATCCTCAATCCTCAATCCTCAATTTTCAATCCTCAATCCTCAGTCCTCAGTCCTCAAACCTCAATCCTCAACCCTCAGCCCTCATCCTGAATCCTCAATCCTCAATCCTCAATCCTCAATCTTCAATCCTCAATACTCAATCTTCAATCCTCAATCCTCAGTCCTCAATCTTCAATCCTCAATGCTCAATGCTCAATGCTCAATCCTCAATACCCAATCTTCAGTCTTCAATCCTCAATCCTCAATCCTCAATCCTCAATCCTCAATACTCAATCTTCAATGCTCATTCCTCAATCCTCAATCCTCAATTCTCAATCCTCAATCGTCAACCTTCAATCCTCAATACCCAATCTTCAGTCTTCAATCCTCAATCCTCAATCCTCAATCCTCAATCCTCAATACTCAGTCCTCAATCCTCAGGCTTCAATCCTCAATACTCAATCTTCAATCCTCAATCCTCAATCCTCAATCCTCAATCTTCAATCCTCAATACTGAATCTTCAATGCTCAATCCTCAATCCTCAATCCTCAATCCTCAATCCTCAATCCTCAATCCTCAATCACCTATCCTCAACACCCAATCCTCAACCTTCAATCCTCTATGTGAAATCCGCAATACCCTATCCTCAATCTTCAACCCTCAACCCTCAATCCTCAATCCTCAATCCTCAGTCTTCAATCTTCAATCCTCAATACTCAATCTTCAATCTTCAATCCTCAATAATCAATCCTCAATCCACATTCGTCAATCCTCATCACCCAATCCTCAATCTTCAATCCTCAATCTTCAGTCCTCAATTCTCAATCCTCAATCCTCAATCCTCAGACCTCTATCCTCAATACTCCGTCCTCAATCCTCAATCTTCAATCCTCTATACTCAATCTGCAATCCTCAATCCTCAATCCTTAATCCTCAATCTTCAATCCTCAATACTGAATCTTCAATCCTCAATCCTCAACCCTCAATCCTCAATCCTCATTCTTCAATCCTCAACACCCAATCCTCAATCTTCAATCCTCAATGTTCAATCCGCAATACCCAATCCTCAATCTTCAATCCTCAACCCTCAATCCTCAATCCTCAATCCTCAATCCTCAATCTTCAATCCTCAATACTCAATCTTCAATCCTCAATCCTCAATCCTCAATCCTCAATCCACATTCTTCAATCCTCAACACCCAGTCCTCTATCTTCAATCCTCAACCCTCAGTACTCAATTCTCAATCCTCAATCCTCAATCCTCAATCCTCAATGATCAATCCGCAATACCCAATTCTCAATCTTCAATCCTCAATCCTCAATCCTCAATCCTCGAACCTCAATCCTCAACCCTCAATCCTCAGTCCTCGAACCTCAAACCTGTATCCTCAATCCTGAATCCTCAATCTTCAGACCTCAGTCCTCAACAATCAGTTGTCAATTATCAATCCTCAATAGAATATCATCAACTCACAGTTTTCAATGCTCAATACTCAATCTGCAATTTTCAAATCTTTATTCACAAACATCAATTCTCATCATTCAACACTCAACACTCAGTCCCCAATCCTCAATCTTCAATACTCAATCCTCAATCCTCAATCCTCGATCCTCAATCTTCAATCCTCAATACTCAATCTTCAATCCTCCATCCTCAATCGTCAATCCTCAATCCTCAATCCTCAATCGCCAGGCTTCAATCCTCAATACTCAATCTTGAATCCTAAATCCTCAATCCTCAATCCTCATTCCTCAATCCTCATTCTTCAATCCTCAACACCCAATCCTCAATCTTCAATCCTCAATCCTCAATCCTCAACTCTCAATCCTCAATCCTCATTCCTCAGTCCACAAACCTCAATCCTCAACCCTCAGCCCTCATCCTCAATCCTCAATCCTCAATCTTCAATCCTCAATCCTCAGTCCTCAGTTCTCAATCCTCAATCCTCAGTCCTCAGTCCTGAAACCCCTACCCTCAACCCTCAGCCCTCATCCTCAATCCTCAATCCTCAATCCTCAATCCTCAATACTCAATCTTCAATCCTCAATACTCAATCTTCAATAATCAATCCTCAATTCTCAATCCTCAATACTCAATACTCAATCGTCGATCCTCAATCCCCAATCCTCAATCTTCAATCCTCAAACCTCAATCCTCAATCCTCAATCCTCAATCTTCAATCCTCAATACTCAATCTGCAATCCTCAATCCTCAGTCCGCAATCCTCAATCCTCGATACTCAATCCTCAATCTTCAATCCTCAATACTCAGTCTTCAATCCTCGATCGTCAATACTCAATCCTCAATCCTCATTCTTCATTCCTCAATACCCAATCCTCAATCTTCAATCCTCAATCCTCAATCCTCAATTCTCAATCCTCAATCCTCAATCCTCAGACCTCAAACAGCAATACTCAACCCTCAGACCTCGTCGTCTATCCACAACCATCAATCCTGAATCCTCAATCTTCAATCATCAATATTCAACCTTCAGTCCTCAATCCTCAATCCTCAACCCTTAAACCTCAATCCTCAACCGTCAGTCCTCGTCCTCAAACCTCAACCCTCAATCCTCAATCCTCAATCTTCAATCATCAATACTCAATCCAAAATCCTCAATCCTCAATCCTCAATATTCAACGCACAACCCTCAACCATCAATCCTCAATACTCAACCATCAATCCTCAATTCTCAATACCCAAAAGAATATCCTGAATTCTCCTGGTTCAATACTCAATCCACAATATTCAATAATCAAATCTCAGTCCTCAAACATCAATTCTCAACACGCAATCCTCAACACTCAGTCCTCTCTCTTCAATCCTCCATCCTCAATCCTCAATCCTCAAGCGTCAATCCTCAATTCTCAATCCTCAACCGTCAGTCCTCGTCCTCAAACCTCAACCCCCAATGCTCAAACCTCAATACCCAATCCTCAATCTTCAATCCTCAAACCTCAATCCTCAATCCTCAATCCTCAATCCTCAATCCACAATCTTCAATCCTCAATCCTCAGTCCACAAAACTCAATTCTGAATCCTCAATCCTGAGTCCTCAATCTTCAGCCCTCAGTCCTCAGCAATCAGTAGTCAATCCTCAATCCTCAGTAGAATATCCTCAATTCATAGCTTTCAACACTCAATACTCGATCTGCAATCTTCAAACCACTATCCACAAACATCAATTCTCATCACTCAACCCGCAACACTCAGTCCTCAATGTTCAATCCTCAATCCTCAATTCTCTACCTTCAATCCTCATTACTGAACCTTCAATCCTTAATCCTCAATCCTCAATCTTCAATCCTCAATCCTCAATCCTCAATTTTCAATCCTCAATCCTCAGTCCTCAGTCCGCAAACCTCAATCCTCAACCCTCAGCCCTCATCCTGAATACTCAATCCTCAATCCTCAATCCTCAATCCTCAATCTTCAATCCTCAATACTCAATCTTCAATCCTCAATCCTCAGTCCTCAATCTTCAATCCTCAATGCTCAATGCTCAATCCTCAATCCTCAGTCCTCAGTCCTCAATCCTCAATCCTCAAACCTCAATCTTCAACCGTCAGTCCTCGTCCTCAAACCTCAACCCTCAATCCTCAATCCTCAATCTTCAATCATCAATACTCAACCTTCAATCCTCAATCCCCAATCCTCAATCCTCAATCCTCAATCCTCAATATTCAACGCACAACCCTCTACCATCAATCCTCAATACTCAACCGTCAATCCTCAATTCTCAATACTCAATAGAATATCCTGAATTCTCATGGTTCAATACTCAATCCAAAATATTCAATAATCAAATCTCAATCCTCAAACATCAATTCTCAACACTCAATCCTCAACACTCAGTCCTCTCTCTTCAATCCTCCATCATCAATCCTCAATCCTCAAGCGTCAATCCTCAATCCTCAATCCTTCATCCTCAACCATCAATCCTCAGACCTCAAACCTCCACCCCGAATCCTCAATTCTGAATCCTCAATCTTCAGCCATAAGTCCTCAGCAATCAATTGTCAATCCTCAATCCTCAATAGAATATCCTCAATTGACAGTTTTCAGTACTCAATCCCCATTCTTCAATCTTCAAATCTCAATCCACAAACATCAATTCTCATCACGCAACCCTCAACACTCAGTCCTCAATCTTCAATCCTCAATCCTCAATCCTCAATCTTCAATCCTCAATACTCAATCTTCAATCCTCAGTCCTCAATTCTCAATCCTCAGTGCTCAATACTCAATCGTCAATCCTCAATCCCCAATCCTCAATCTTCAATCCTCAATCCTCAATCCTCAATCCTCAATCCTCAATCTTCAATCCTCAATACTCAATCTTCAATCCTCAATCCTCAAACCTCAATCCTCAATCCTCAATCCTCAATCCTCAGTCCTCACTCCTCAATCCTCATTCTTCAATCCTCAATACCGAATCCTCAATCTTCAATCCTCAATCCTCAATCCTCATTTCTTAATCCTCAATCCTCAATCCTCAGACTTCAAACACCAATACTCAACCCTCAGTCCTCGTCCTCAATCCTCAACCCTCAATCCTCAATCCTGAATCTTCAATCATTAATATTCAATCTTCAATCTTCAATCCTCAATCCTCAATCCTCAACCCTCAATCCTCAACGTTCAATCCTCAATACCCAATCCTCAGTCTTCCATCCTCAATACTCAATACTCAATCCTCAATCCTCAATACTCCGTCCTCAATCCTCAATCTTCAATCCTCAATACTCAATCTTCAATCCTCAATCCTCAATCCGTAATCCTCAATCTTCAATCCTCAATACTGAATCTTCAATCCTTATTCCTCAATCCTCAATCCTCAATCCTCATTCTTCAATCCTCAACAGCCAACCCTCAATCTTCAACCCTCAATGTTCAATCCGCAATACCCAATCCTCAATCTTCAATCCTCAACCCTCAATCCTCAATCCTCAATCCTCAATCCTCAAACCTGAATCCTCAGTCTTCAGACCTCAGTCCTCAACAATCAGTTGTCAATTCTCAATCCTCAATAGAATATCCTCAATTCACAGGTTTCAATACTCAATACTCAACCTGAAATCTTCAAATCTCTATCCACAATCATCAATTCTCATCACTCAACCCTCAACACTCAGTCCCCTATCCTCAATCTTCAATCCTCAATCCTCAATCCTCAATCCTCAATTTTCAATCCTCAATACTCAGTCATCAATCCTCAATACTAAATCCTCAATCCTCAATCCTCAGTCCTCAATCCACAATCCTTAATCCTCAAACCTCAATCCTCAATCGTCAGCCCTCGTCCTCAACCCTCAACACTCAATCCTCAATTCTCATTCTTCAATCATCAATACTCAATCTTCAACCATCAATCCTCAATCTTCAATCCTCAATCCTCAATTCTCAGTCCTCAATACTCAATCCTCAATCGTCAATCCTCAATCCCCAATCCTCAATCTTCAATCCTCAATCCTCAAACCTCAATCCTCAATCCTCAATCTTCATTCCTCAATACTCAATCTACAATCCTCAATCCTCAATCCTCAATCCTCAATGCTCAATCCTCAATCCTCAATCCTCAACCCTCAATCTTCAATCCTCAATACTCAATCTGCAATCCTCAATCTTCAATCCTCAATCCTCAATCCTCATTCTTCAATCCTCAATGCCCAGGCCTCAATCTTCAGCCCTCAGTCCTCAGCAATCAGTAGTCAATCCTCAATCCTCAGTAGAATATCCTCAATTCACAGCTTTCAACACTCAATACTCGATCTGCAATCTTCAAACCACTATCCACAAACATCAATTCTCATCACTCAACCCGCAACACTCAGTCCTCAATGTTCAATCCTCAATCCTCAATTCTCTATCTTCAATCGTCATTACTGAACCTTCAATCCTTAATCCTCAATCTTCAATCTTCAATCCTCAATCCTCAATCCTCAATTTTCAATCCTCAATCCTCAGTCCTCAGTCCTCAAACCTCAATCCTCAACCCTCAGCCCTCATCCTGAATCCTCAATCCTCAATCCTCAATCCTCAATCTTCAATCCTCAATACTCAATCTTCAATCCTCGATCCTCAATCCTCAATCATCAATCCTCAATACTCAATCTTCAATCCTCAATCCTCAATTCTCAATCCTCAGTGCTCAATACTCAATCGTCAATCCTCAATCCCCAATACTCAATCTTCAATCCTCAATCCTCAATCCTCAATCCTCAATCCTCAATCTTCAATCCTCAATACTCAATCTTCAATCCTCAATCCTCAAACCTCAATCCTCAATCCTCAATCCTCAATCCTCAGTCCTCACTCCTCAATCCTCATTCTTCAATCCTCAATACCGAATCCTCAATCTTCAATCCTCAATCCTCAAACCTCAATCCTCAATCCTCAATCTTCATTCCTCAATACTCAATCTACAATCCTCAATCCTCAATCCTCAATCCTCAATGCTCAATCCTCAATCCTCAATCCTCAATCTTCAATCATTAATATTCAATCTTCAATCTTCAATCCTCAACCCTCAATCCTCAACGTTCAATCCTCAATACCCAATCCTCAGTCTTCCATCCTCAATACTCAATACTCAAACCTCAATCCTCAATACTCCGTTCTCAATCCTCAATCTTCAATCCTCAATACTCAATCTTCAATCCTCAATCCTCAATCCTCAATCCGTAATCCTCAATCTTCAATCCTCAATACTGAATCTTCAATCCTTATTCCTCAATCCTCAATCCTCAATCCTCATTCTTCAATCCTCAACACCCAACCCTCAATCTTCAACCCTCAATGTTCAATCCGCAATACCCAATCCTCAATCTTCAATCCTCAACCCTCAATCCTCAATCCTCAATCCTCAATCCTCAAACCTGAATCCTCAGTCTTCAGACCTCAGTCCTCAACAGTCAGTTGTCAATCCTCAATCCTCAATAGAATATCCTCAATTCACAGGTTTCAATACTCAATACTCAACCTGAAATCTTCAAATCTCTATCCACAATCATCAATTCTCATCACTCAACCCTCAACACTCAGTCCCCAATCCTCAATCTTCAATCCTCAATCCTCAATCCTCAATCCTCAATTTTCAATCCTCAATACTCAGTCATCAATCCTCAATACTAAATCATCAATCCTCAATCCTCAGTCCTCAATCCACAATCCTCAATCCTCAAACCTCAATCCTCAATCGTCAGCCCTCGTCCTCAATCCTCAACACTCAATCCTCAATCCTCATTCTTCAATCATCAATACTCAATCTTCAATCCTCAATCCTCAATCTTCAATCCTCAATCCTCAATTCTCAGTCCTCAATACTCAATCCTCAATCGTCAATCCTCAATCCCCAATCCTCAATCTTCAATCCTCAATCCTCAAACCTGTATCCTCAGTCTTCGGACCTCAGTCCTCAACAATCAGTTGTCAATCCTCAATCCTCAATCCTCAATTCTCAATCCTCAATCCTCAATCATCAATCCTCAATCCTCAGTCCTGAATCCTCAATCCTCAATCCTCAATCCTCAATGTTCAATCCGCAATACACAATCCTCAATCTTCAATCCCCAATCCTCAATCCTCAATCCTCAAACCTCAATCCTCAACCCTCAATCCTCAGTCCTCGAACCTCAAACCTGTATCCTGAATCCTGAATCCTCAATCTTCAGACCTCAGTCCTCAACAATCAGTTGTCAATTATCAATCCTCAATAGAATATTATCAATTCACAGTTTTCAATACTCAATACTCAATCTGCAATTTTCAAGTCTTTATTCACAAACATCAATTCTCATCATTCAACACTCAACACTCAGTCCCCAACCCTCAATCTTCAATACTCAATCCTCAATCCTCAATCCTCGATCCTCAATCTTCAATCCTCAATACTCAATCTTCAATCCTCCATCCTCAACCGTCAATCCTCAATCCTCAATCCTCAATCGCCAGGCTTCAATCCTCAATGCTCATTTTTGAATCCTAAATCCTCAATCCTCAATCCTCATTCCTCAATCCTCATTCTTCAATCCTCAACACCCAATCCTCAATCTTCAATCCTCAATCCTCAATCCTCAACTCTCAATCCTCAATCCTTATTCCTCAGTCCGCAAACCTCAATCCTCAACCCTCAGCCCTCATCCTCAATCCTCAATCCTCAAACTTCAATCCTCAATCCTCAGTCCTCAGTTCTCAACCCTCAATCCTCAGTCCTCAGTCCTCAAACCCCTACAATCAACCCTCAGCCCTCATCCTCAATCCTCCATCCTCAATCCTCAATACTCAATACTCAATCTTCAATCCTAAATCCTCAGTCCACAAACCTCAATTCTGAATCCTCAATCTTGAGTCCTCAATCTTCAGCTCTCAGTCCTCAGCAATCAGTAGTCAATCCTCAATCCTCAGTAGAATATCCTCAATTCACAGCTTTCAACACTCAATACTCGATCTGCAATCTTCAAACCACTATCCACAAACATCAATTCTCATCACTCAACCCGCAACACTCAGTCCTCAATGTTCAATCCTCAATCATCAATTCTCTATCTTCAATCCTCATTACTGAACCTTCAATCCTTAAACCTCAATCCTCAATCTTCAATCCTCAATCCTCAATCCTCAATTTTCAATCCTCAATCCTCAGTCCTCAGTCCTCAAACCTCAATCCTCAAACCTCAGCCCTCATCCTGAATTCTCAATCCTCAATCCTCAATCCTCAATCTTCAATCCTCAATACTCAATCTTCAATCCTCAATCCTCAGTCCTCAATCTTCAATCCTCAATGCTCAATGCTCAATCCTCAATCCTCAGTCCTCAGTCCCCAATCCTCAATCCTCAAACCTCAATCTTCAACCGTCAGTCCTCGTCCTCAAACCTCAACCCTCAATCGTCAATCCTCAATCTTCAATCATCAATACTCAACCTTCAATCCTCAATCCCCAATCCTCAATCCTCAATCCTCAATCCTCGATATTCAACGCACAACCCTCAACCATCAATCCTCAATACTCAACCGTCAATCCTCAATTCTCAATACTCAATAGAATATCCTGAATTATCATGGTTCAATACTCAATCCAAAATATTCAATAATCAAATCTCAATCTTCAAACATCAATTCTCAACACTCAGTCCTCTCTCTTCAATCCTCCATCATCAATCCTCAATCCTCAAGCGTCAATCCTCAATCCTCAATCCTTAATCCTCAACCATCAATCCTCAGACCTAAAACCTCCACGCCGAATCCTCAATCCTGAATCCTCAATCTTCAGCCATAAGTCCTCAGCAATCAATTGTCAATCCTCAATCCTCAATAGAATATCCTCAATTCACTGTTTTCAGTACTCAATCCCCATTCTTCAATCTTCAAATCTCAATCCACAAACATCAATTCTCATCACGCAACCCTCAGCACTCAGTCCTCAATCTTCAATCCTCAATCCTCAATCCTCAATCTTCAATCCTCAATACCGAATCCTCAATCTTCAATCCTCAATCCTCAATCCTCATTTCTTAATCCTCAATCCTCAATCCTCAGACTTCAAACACCAATACTCAACCCTCAGTCCTCGTCCTCAATCCACAACCCTCAATCCTCAATCCTCAATCTTCAATCATTAATATTCAATCTTCAATCTTCAATCCTCAATCCTCAATCCTCAACCCTCAATCCTCAACGTTCAATCCTCAATACCCAATCCTCAGTCTTCCATCCTCAATACTCAATACTCAATCCTCAATTCTCAATACTCCGTCCTCAATCCTCAATCTTCAATCCTCAATACTCAATCTTCAATCCTCAATCCTCAATCCGTAATCCTCAATCTTCAATCCTCAATACTGAATCTTCAATCCTTATTCCTCAATCCTCAATCCTCAATCCTCATTCTTCAATCCTCAACACCCAACCCTCAATCTTCAACCCTCAATGTTCAATCCGCAATACCCAATCCTCAATCTTCAATCCTCAACCCTCAATCCTCAATCCTCAATCCTCAATCCTCAAACCTGAATCCTCAGTCTTCAGACCTCAGTCCTCAACAATCAGTTGTCAATCCTCAATCCTCAATAGAATATCCTCAATTCACAGGTTTCAATACTCAATACTCAACCTGAAATCTTCAAATCTCTATCCACAATCATCAATTCTCATCACTCAACCCTCAACACTCAGTCCCCAATACTCAATCTTCAATCCTCAATCCTCAATCCTCAATCCTCAATTTTCAATCCTCAATACTCAGTCATCAATCCTCAATACTAAATCCTCAATCGTCAATCCTCAGTCCTCAATCCACAATCCTTAATCCTCAAACCTCAATCCTCAATCGTCAGCCCTCGTCCTCAACCCTCAACACTCAATCCTCAATCCTCATTCTTCAATCATCAATACTCAATCTTCAACCATCAATCCTCAATCTTCAATCCTCAATCCTCAATTCTCAGTCCTCAATACTCAATCCTCAATCGTCAATCCTCAATCCCCAGTCCTCAATCTTCAATCCTCAATCCTCAAACCTCAATCCTCAATCCTCAATCTTCATTCCTCAATACTCAATCTACAATCCTCAATCCTCAATCCTCAATCCTCAATGCTCAATCCTCAATCCTCAATCCTCAACCCTCAATCTTCAATCCTCAATACTCAATCTGCAATCCTCAATCTTCAATCCTCAATCCTCAATCCTCATTCTTCAATCCTCAATGCCCAGGCCTCAATCTTCAGCCCTCAGTCCTCAGCAATCAGTAGTCAATCCTCAATCCTCAGTAGAATATCCTCAATTCACAGCTTTCAACACTCAATACTCGATCTGCAATCTTCAAACCACTATCCACAAACATCAATTCTCATCACTTAACCCGCAACACTCAGTCCTCAATGTTCAATCCTCAATCCTCAATTCTCTATCTTCAATCCTCATTACTGAACCTTCAATCCTTAATCCTCAATCTTCAATCTTCAATCCTCAATCCTCAATCCTCATTCTTCAATCATCAATACTCAATCTTCAACCATCAATCCTCAATCTTCAATCCTCAATCCTCAATTCTCAGTCCTCAATACTCAATCCTCAATCGTCAATCCTCAATCCCCAATCCTCAATCTTCAATCCTCAATCCTCAAACCTGTATCCTCAGTCTTCGGACCTCAGTCCTCAACAATCAGTTGTCAATCCTCAATCCTCAATCCTCAATTCTCAATCCTCAATCCTCAATCATCAATCCTCAATCCTCAGTCCTGAATCCTCAATCCTCAATCCTCAATCCTCAATGTTCAATCCGCAATACACAATCCTCAATCTTCAATCCCCAATCCTCAATCCTCAATCCTCAAACCTCAATCCTCAACCCTCAATCCTCAGTCCTCGAACCTCAAACCTGTATCCTGAATCCTGAATCCTCAATCTTCAGACCTCAGTCCTCAACAATCAGTTGTCAATTATCAATCCTCAATAGAATATTATCAATTCACAGTTTTCAATACTCAATACTCAATCTGCAATTTTCAAGTCTTTATTCACAAACATCAATTCTCATCATTCAACACTCAACACTCAGTCCCCAACCCTCAATCTTCAATACTCAATCCTCAATCCTCAATCCTCGATCCTCAATCTTCAATCCTCAATACTCAATCTTCAATCCTCCATCCTCAACCGTCAACCCTCAATCCTCAATCCTCAATCGCCAGGCTTCAATCCTCAATGCTCATTTTTGAATCCTAAATCCTCAATCCTCAATCCTCATTCCTCAATCCTCATTCTTCAATCCTCAACACCCAATCCTCAATCTTCAATCCTCAATCCTCAATCCTCAACTCTCAATCCTCAATCCTTATTCCTCAGTCCACAAACCTCAATCCTCAACCCTCAGCCCTCATCCTCAATCCTCAATCCTCAAACTTCAATCCTCAATCCTCAGTCCTCAGTTCTCAACCCTCAATCCTCAGTCCTCAGTCCTCAAACCCCTACAATCAACCCTCAGCCCTCATCCTCAATCCTCCATCCTCAATCCTCAATACTCAATACTCAATCTTCAATCCTCAATCCTCAGTCCACAAACCTCAATTCTGAATCCTCAATCCTGAGTCCTCAATCTTCAGCCCTCAGTCCTCAGCAATCAGTAGTCAATCCTCAATCCTCAGTAGAATATCCTCAATTCACAGCTTTCAACACTCAATACTCGATCTGCAATCTTCAAACCACTATCCACAAACATCAATTCTCATCACTCAACCCGCAACACTCAGTCCTCAATGTTCAATCCTCAATCATCAATTCTCTATCTTCAATCCTCATTACTGAACCTTCAATCCTTAAACCTCAATCCTCAATCTTCAATCCTCAATCCTCAATCCTCAATTTTCAATCCTCAATCCTCAGTCCTCAGTCCTCAAACCTCAATCCTCAAACCTCAGCCCTCATCCTGAATTCTCAATCCTCAATCCTCAATCCTCAATCTTCAATCCTCAATACTCAATCTTCAATCCTCAATCCTCAGTCCTCAATCTTCAATCCTCAATGCTCAATGCTCAATCCTCAATCCTCAGTCCTCAGTCCCCAATCCTCAATCCTCAAACCTCAATCTTCAACCGTCAGTCCTCGTCCTCAAACCTCAACCCTCAATCGTCAATCCTCAATCTTCAATCATCAATACTCAACCTTCAATCCTCAATCCCCAATCCTCAATCCTCAATCCTCAATCCTCGATATTCAACGCACAACCCTCAACCATCAATCCTCAATACTCAACCGTCAATCCTCAATTCTCAATACTCAATAGAATATCCTGAATTATCATGGTTCAATACTCAATCCAAAATATTCAATAATCAAATCTCAATCTTCAAACATCAATTCTCAACACTCAATCCTCAACACTCAGTCCTCTCTCTTCAATCCTCCATCATCAATCCTCAATCCTCAAGCGTCAATCCTCAATCCTCAATCCTTAATCCTCAACCATCAATCCTCAGACCTAAAACCTCCACGCCGAATCCTCAATCCTGAATCCTCAATCTTCAGCCATAAGTCCTCAGCAATCAATTGTCAATCCTCAATCCTCAATAGAATATCCTCAATTCACTGTTTTCAGTACTCAATCCCCATTCTTCAATCTTCAAATCTCAATCCACAAACATCAATTCTCATCACGCAACCCTCAGCACTCAGTCCTCAATCTTCAATCCTCAATCCTCAATCCTCAATCTTCAATCCTCAATACCGAATCCTCAATCTTCAATCCTCAATCCTCAATCCTCATTTCTTAATCCTCAATCCTCAATCCTCAGACTTCAAACACCAATACTCAACCCTCAGTCCTCGTCCTCAATCCACAACCCTCAATCCTCAATCCTCAATCTTCAATCATTAATATTCAATCTTCAATCTTCAATCCTCAATCCTCAATCCTCAACCCTCAATCCTCAACGTTCAATCCTCAATACCCAATCCTCAGTCTTCCATCCTCAATACTCAATACTCAATCCTCAATTCTCAATACTCCGTCCTCAATCCTCAATCTTCAATCCTCAATACTCAATCTTCAATCCTCAATCCTCAATCCGTAATCCTCAATCTTCAATCCTCAATACTGAATCTTCAATCCTTATTCCTCAATCCTCAATCCTCAATCCTCATTCTTCAATCCTCAACACCCAACCCTCAATCTTCAACCCTCAATGTTCAATCCGCAATACCCAATCCTCAATCTTCAATCCTCAACCCTCAATCCTCAATCCTCAATCCTCAATCCTCAAACCTGAATCCTCAGTCTTCAGACCTCAGTCCTCAACAATCAGTTGTCAATCCTCAATCCTCAATAGAATATCCTCAATTCACAGGTTTCAATACTCAATACTCAACCTGAAATCTTCAAATCTCTATCCACAATCATCAATTCTCATCACTCAACCCTCAACACTCAGTCCCCAATACTCAATCTTCAATCCTCAATCCTCAATCCTCAATCCTCAATTTTCAATCCTCAATACTCAGTCATCAATCCTCAATACTAAATCCTCAATCCTCAATCCTCAGTCCTCAATCCACAATCCTTAATCCTCAAACCTCAATCCTCAATCGTCAGCCCTCGTCCTCAACCCTCAACACTCAATCCTCAATCCTCATTCTTCAATCATCAATACTCAATCTTCAACCATCAATCCTCAATCTTCAATCCTCAATCCTCAATTCTCAGTCCTCAATACTCAATCCTCAATCGTCAATCCTCAATCCCCAGTCCTCAATCTTCAATCCTCAATCCTCAAACCTCAATCCTCAATCCTCAATCTTCATTCCTCAATACTCAATCTACAATCCTCAATCCTCAATCCTCAATCCTCAATGCTCAATCCTCAATCCTCAATCCTCAACCCTCAATCTTCTATCCTCAATACTCAATCTGCAATCCTCAATCTTCAATCCTCAATCCTAAATCCTCATTCTTCAATCCTCAATGCCCAGGCCTCAATCTTCAGTCCTCAGTCCTCAGCAATCAGTAGTCAATCCTCAATCCTCAGTAGAATATCCTCAATTCACAGCTTTCAACACTCAATACTCGATCTGCAATCTTCAAACCACTATCCACAAACATCAATTCTCATCACTTAACCCGCAACACTCAGTCCTCAATGTTCAACCCTCAATCCTCAATTCTCTATCTTCAATCCTCATTACTGAACCTTCAATCCTTAATCCTCAATCTTCAATCTTCAATCCTCAATCCTCAATCCTCAATTTTCAATCCTCAATCCTCAGTCCTCAGTCCTCAAACCTCAATCCTCAACCCTCAGCCCTCATACTGAATCCTCAATCCTCAATCCTCAATCCTCAATCTTCAATCCTCAATACTCAATCTTCAATCCTCAATCCTCAATCCTCAATCTTCAATCCTCAATACTCAATCTTCAATCCTCAATCCTCAATTCTCAATCCTCAGTGCTCAATACTCAATCGTCAATCCTCAATCCCCAATACTCAATCTTCAATCCTCAATCCTCAATCCTCAATCCTCAATCCTCAATCTTCAATCCTCAATACTCAATCTTCAATCCTCAATCCTCAAACCTCAATCCTCAATCCTCAATCCTCAATCCTCAGTCCTCACTCCTCAATCCTCATTCTTCAATCCTCAATACCGAATCCTCAATCTTCAATCCTCAATCCTCAATCCTCATTTCTTAATCCTCAATCCTCAATCCTCAGACTTCAAACACCAATACTCAACCCTCAGTCCTCGTCCTCAATCCACAACCCTCAATCCTCAATCCTCAATCTTCAATCATTAATATTCAACCTTCAATCTTCAATCCTAAATCCTCAATCCTCAACCCTCAATCCTCAACGTTCAATCCTCAATACCCAATCCTCAGTCTTCCATCCTCAATACTCAATACTCAATCCTCAATCCTCAATACTCCGTCCTCAATCCTCAACCTTCAATCCTCAATACTCAATCTTCAATCCTCAATCCTCAATCCGTAATCCTCAATCTTCAATCCTCAATACTGAATCTTCAATCCTTATTCCTCAATCCTCAATCCTCAATCCTCATTCTTCAATCCTCAACACCCAACCCTCAATTTTCAACCCTCAATGTTCAATCCGCAAGACCCAATCCTCAATCATCAATCCTCAACCCTCAATCCTCAATCCTCAATCCTCAATCCTCATCCTCAATCCTCAATCCTCAAACTTCAATCCTCAATCCTCAGTCCTCAGTTCTCAACCCTCAATCCTCAGTCCTCAGTCCTCAAACCCCTACAATCAACCCTCAGCCCTCATCCTCAATCCTCCATCCTCAATCCTCAATACTCAATACTCAATCTTCAATCCTCAATCCTCAGTCCACAAACCTCAATTCTGAATCCTCAATCCTGAGTCCTCAATCTTCAGCCCTCAGTCCTCAGCAATCAGTAGTCAATCCTCAATCCTCAGTAGAATATCCTCAATTCACAGCTTTCAACACTCAATACTCGATCTGCAATCTTCAAACCACTATCCACAAACATCAATTCTCATCACTCAACCCTCAACACTCAGTCCTCAATGTTCAATCCTCAATCCTCAATTCTCTATCTTCAATCCTCAATCCTCAATCCTCAATTTTCAATCCTCAATCCTCAGTACTCAGTCCTCAAACCTCAATCCTCAACCCTCAGCCCTCATCCTGAATCCTCAATCCTCAATCCTCAATCCTCAATCTTCAATCCTCAATACTCAATCTTCAATCCTCAATCCTCAGTCCTCAATCTTCAATCCTCAATGCTCAATGCTCAATCCTCAATCCTCAGTCCTCAGTCCTCAATCCTCAATCCTCAAACCTCAATCTTCAGCCGTCAGTCCTCGTCCTCAAACCTCAACCCTCAATCCTCAATCCTCAATCTTCAATCATCAATACTCAACCTTCAATCCTCAATCCCCAATCCTCAATCCTCAATCCTCAGTCCTCAATATTCAACGCACAACCCTCAACCATCAATCCTCAATACTCAATCGTCAATCCTCAATTCTCAATACTCAATAGAATATCCTGAATTCTCATGGTTCAATACTCAACCCAAAATATTCAATAATCAAATCTCAATCCTCAAACATCAATTCTCAACACTCAATCCTCAACACTCAGTCCTCTCTCTTCAATCCTCCATCATAAATCCTCAATCCTCAAGCGTCAATCCTCAATCCTCAATCCTTAATCCTCAAACATCAATCCTCAGACCTCAAACCTCCACCCCGAATCCTCAATCCTGAATCCTCAATCTTCAGCCATAAGTCCTTAGCAATCAATTGTCAATCCTCAATCCTCAATAGAATATCCTCAATTCACAGTTTTCAGTACTCAATCCCCATTCTTCAATCTTCAAATCTCAATCCACAAACATCAATTCTCATCACGCAACCCTCAACACTCAGTCCTCAATCTTCAATCCTCAATCCTCAATCCTCAATCCTCAATCCTCAATCCTCAATCTTCAATCCTCAATACTCAATCTTCAATCCTCAATCCTCAATCCTCAATCTTCAATCCTCAATACTCAATCTTCAATCCTCAATCCTCAATTCTCAATCCTCAGTGCTCAATACTCAATCGTCAATCCTCAATCCCCAATACTCAATCTTCAATCCTCAATCCTCAATCCTCAATCCTCAATCCTCAATCTTCAATCCTCAATACTCAATCTTCAATCCTCAATCCTCAAACCTCAATCCTCAATCCTCAATCCTCAATCCTCAGTCCTCACTCCTCAATCCTCATTCTTCAATCCTCAATACCGAATCCTCAATCTTCAATCCTCAATCCTCAATCCTCATTTCTTAATCCTCAATCCTCAATCCTCAGACTTCAAACACCAATACTCAACCCTCAGTCCTCGTCCTCAATCCACAACCCTCAATCCTCAATCCTCAATCTTCAATCATTAATATTCAACCTTCAATCTTCAATCCTAAATCCTCAATCCTCAACCCTCAATCCTCAACGTTCAATCCTCAATACCCAATCCTCAGTCTTCCATCCTCAATACTCAATACTCAATCCTCAATCCTCAATACTCCGTCCTCAATCCTCAACCTTCAATCCTCAATACTCAATCTTCAATCCTCAATCCTCAATCCGTAATCCTCAATCTTCAATCCTCAATACTGAATCTTCAATCCTTATTCCTCAATCCTCAATCCTCAATCCTCATTCTTCAATCCTCAACACCCAACCCTCAATTTTCAACCCTCAATGTTCAATCCGCAAGACCCAATCCTCAATCATCAATCCTCAACCCTCAATCCTCAATCCTCAATCCTCAATCCTCATCCTCAATCCTCAATCCTCAAACTTCAATCCTCAATCCTCAGTCCTCAGTTCTCAACCCTCAATCCTCAGTCCTCAGTCCTCAAACCCCTACAATCAACCCTCAGCCCTCATCCTCAATCCTCCATCCTCAATCCTCAATACTCAATTCTCAATCTTCAATCCTCAATCCTCAGTCCACAAACCTCAATTCTGAATCCTCAATCCTGAGTCCTCAATCTTCAGCCCTCAGTCCTCAGCAATCAGTGGTCAATCCTCAATCCTCAGTAGAATATCCTCAATTCACAGCTTTCAACACTCAATACTCGATCTGCAATCTTCAAACCACTATCCACAAACATCAATTCTCATCACTCAACCCTCAACACTCAGTCCTCAATGTTCAATCCTCAATCCTCAATTCTCTATCTTCAATCCTCAATCCTCAATCCTCAATTTTCAATCCTCAATCCTCAGTACTCAGTCCTCAAACCTCAATCCTCAACCCTCAGCCCTCATCCTGAATCCTCAATCCTCAATCCTCAATCCTCAATCTTCAATCCTCAATACTCAATCTTCAATCCTCAATCCTCAGTCCTCAATCTTCAATCCTCAATGCTCAATGCTCAATCCTCAATCCTCAGTCCTCAGTCCTCAATCCTCAATCCTCAAACCTCAATCTTCAGCCGTCAGTCCTCGTCCTCAAACCTCAACCCTCAATCCTCAATCCTCAATCTTCAATCATCAATACTCAACCTTCAATCCTCAATCCCCAATCCTCAATCCTCAATCCTCAGTCCTCAATATTCAACGCACAACCCTCAACCATCAATCCTCAATACTCAATCGTCAATCCTCAATTCTCAATACTCAATAGAATATCCTGAATTCTCATGGTTCAATACTCAACCCAAAATATTCAATAATCAAATCTCAATCCTCAAACATCAATTCTCAACACTCAATCCTCAACACTCAGTCCTCTCTCTTCAATCCTCCATCATAAATCCTCAATCCTCAAGCGTCAATCCTCAATCCTCAATCCTTAATCCTCAAACATCAATCCTCAGACCTCAAACCTCCACCCCGAATCCTCAATCCTGAATCCTCAATCTTCAGCCATAAGTCCTTAGCAATCAATTGTCAATCCTCAATCCTCAATAGAATATCCTCAATTCACAGTTTTCAGTACTCAATCCCCATTCTTCAATCTTCAAATCTCAATCCACAAACATCAATTCTCATCACGCAACCCTCAACACTCAGTCCTCAATCTTCAATCCTCAATCCTCAATCCTCAATCTTCAATCCTCAATACTCAATCTTCAATCCTCAGTCCTCAATTCTCAATCCTCAGTGCTCAATACTCAATCGTCAATCCTCAATCCCCAATCCTCAATCTTCAATCCTCAATCCTCAATCCTCAATCCTCAATCCTCAATCTTCAATCCTCAATACTCAATCTTCAATCCTCAATCCTCAAACCTCAATCCTCAATCCTCAATCCTCAATCCTCATTCCTCACTCCTCAATCCTCATTCTTCAATCCTCAATACCGAATCCTCAATCTTCAATCCTCAATCCTCAATCCTCATTTCTTAATCCTCAATCCTCAATCCTCAGACTTCAAACACCAATACTCAACCCTCAGTCCTCGTCCTCAATCCACAACCCTCAATCCTCAATCCTCAATCTTCAATCATTAATATTCAATCTTCAATCTTCAATCCTCAATCCTCAATCCTCAACCCTCAATCCTCAACGTTCAATCCTCAATACCCAATCCTCAGTCTTCCATCCTCAATACTCAATACTCAATCCTCAATTCTCAATACTCCGTCCTCAATCCTCAATCTTCAATCCTCAATACTCAATCTTCAATCCTCAATCCTCAATCCGTAATCCTCAATCTTCAATCCTCAATACTGAATCTTCAATCCTTATTCCTCAATCCTCAATCCTCAATCCTCATTCTTCAATCCTCAACACCCAACCCTCAATCTTCAACCCTCAATGTTCAATCCGCAATACCCAATCCTCAATCTTCAATCCTCAATCCTCAATCCTCAATCCTCAATCCTCAATCCTCAAACCTGAATCCTCAGTCTTCAGACCTCAGTCCTCAACAGTCAGTTGTCAATCCTCAATCCTCAATAGAATATCCTCAATTCACAGGTTTCAATACTCAATACTCAACCTGAAATCTTCAAATCTCTATCCACAATCATCAATTCTCATCACTCAACCCTCAACACTCAGTCCCCAATACTCAATCTTCAATCCTCAATCCTCAATCCTCAATCCTCAATTTTCAATCCTCAATACTCAGTCATCAATCCTCAATACTAAATCCTCAATCCTCAATCCTCAGTCCTCAATCCACAATCCTTAATCCTCAAACCTCAATCCTCAATCGTCAGCCCTCGTCCTCAACCCTCAACACTCAATCCTCAATCCTCATTCTTCAATCATCAATACTCAATCTTCAACCATCAATCCTCAATCTTCAATCCTCAATCCTCAATTCTCAGTCCTCAATACTCAATCCTCAATCGTCAATCCTCAATCCCCAGTCCTCAATCTTCAATCCGCAATCCTCAAACCTCAATCCTCAATCCTCAATCTTCATTCCTCAATACTCAATCTACAATCCTCAATCCTCAATCCTCAATCCTCAATGCTCAATCCTCAATCCTCAATCCTCAACCCTCAATCTTCAATCCTCAATACTCAATCTGCAATCCTCAAACCTCAATCCTCAACCCTCAGCCCTCATCCTCAATCCTCTATCCTCAAACTTCAATCCTCAATCCTCAGTCCTCAGTTCTCAACCCTCAATCCTCAGACCTCAGTCCTCAAACCCCTACAATCAACCCTCAGCCCTCATCCTCAATCCTCCATCCTCAATCCTCAATACTCAATACTCAATCTTCAATCCTCAATCCTCAGTCCACAAACCTCAATTCTGAATCCTCAATCCTGAGTCCTCAATCTTCAGCCCTCAGTCCTCAGCAATCAGTAGTCAATCCTCAATCCTCAGTAGAATATCCTCAATTCACAGCTTTCAACACTCAATACTCGATCTGCAATCTTCAAACCACTATCCACAAACATCAATTCTCATCACTCAACCCTCAACACTCAGTCCTCAATGTTCAATCCTCAATCCTCAATTCTCTATCTTCGATCCTCAATACTGATCCTTCAATCCTCAATCCTCAATCCTCAATCCTCAATCCTCAATCTTCAATCCTCAATACTCAATCTTCAATCATCAATCCACAATCCTCAATCCTCAATCCTCAATCCTCGTTCTTCAATCCTCAATCTTCAATACTCATTCTTCAACCCTCAATCCTCAATCCTCAATCCTCAATCCTCAATCCTCAATCCTCAGTCCTCAAACCTCAATCCTGAATCCTCAATACTCAATCTTCAATCCTCAATACTCAATCTTCAATAATCAATCCTCAATTCTCAATCCTCAATACTCAATACTCAATCGTCGTTCCTCAATCCCCAATCCTCAATCTTCAATCCTCAAACCTCAATCCTCAATCCTCAGTCCTCAAGCTTCAATCCTCAATACTCAATCTGCAATCCTCAATCCTCAGTCCGCAATCCTCAATCCTCGATACTCAATCCTCAACCTTCAATCCTCAATACTCAGTCTTCAATCCTCGATCCTCAATACTCAATCCTCAATCCTCATTCTTCATTCCTCAATAACCAATCCTCAATCTTCAATCCTCAATCCTCAATCCTCAATTCTCAATCCTCAATCCTCAATCCTCAGACCTCAAACAGCAATACTCAACCCTCAGACCTCGTCCTCAATCCACAACCATCAATACTGAATCCTCAATCTTCAATCATCAATATTCAACCTTCAGTCCTCAATCCTCAATCCTCAATCCTTAAACCTCAATCCTCAACCGTCAGTCCTCGTCCTCAAACCTCAACCATCAATCCTCAATCCTCAATCTTCAATCATCAATACTCAATCTTCAATCCTCAATCCTCAATCCTCAATCCTCAATCCTCAATCCTCAATATTCAACGCACAACCCTCAACCATCGATCCTCAATTCTCAATACCCAAAAGAATATCCTGAATTCTCCTGGTTCAATACTCAATCCACAATATTCAATAATCAAATCTCAGTCCTCAAACATCAATTCTCAACACGCAATCCTCAACACTCAGTCCTCTCTCTTCAATCCTCCATCCTCAATCCTCAATCCTCAAGCGTCAATCCTCAATTCTCAATCCTCAACCGTCAGTCCTCGTCCTCAAACCTCAACCCCCAATGCTCAAACCTCAATACCCAATCCTCAATCTTCAATCCTCAAACCTCAATCCTCAATCCTCAATCCTCAATCCTCAATCCACAATCTTCAATCCTCAATCCTCAGTCCACAAACCTCAATTCTGAATCCTCAATCCTGAGTCCTCAATCTTCCGCCCTCAGTCCTCAGCAATCAGTAGTCAATCCTCAATCCTCAGTAGAATATCCTCAATTCACAGCTTTCAACACTCAATACTCGATCTGCAATCTTCAAACCACTATCCACAAACATCAATTCTCATCACTGAACCCGCAACACTCAGTCCTCAATGTTCAATCCTCAATCCTCAATTCTCTACCTTCAATCCTCATTACTGAACCTTCAATCCTTAATCCTCAATCCTCAATCTTCAATCCTCAATCCTCAATCCTCATTCTCAATCCTCAATCCTCAGTCCTCAGTCCTCAAACCTCAATCCTCAACCCTCAGCCCTCATCCTGAATACTCAATCCTCAATCCTCAATCCTCAATCTTCAATCCTCAATACTCAACCTTCAATCCTCAATCCTCAGTCCTCAATCTTCAATCCTGAATCCTCAAACCTGAATCCTCAGTCTTCAGACCTCAGTCCTCAACAATCAGTTGTCAATCCTCAATCCTCAATAGTATATCCTCAATTCACAGGTTTCAATACTCAATACTCAGCCTGAAATCTTCAAATCTCTATCCACAATCATCAATTCTCATCACTCAACCCTCAACACTCAGTCCCCAATCCTCAATCTTCAATCCTCAATCCTCAATCCTCAATCCTCAATTTTCAATCCTCAATACTCAGTCATCAATCCTCAATACTAAATCCTCAATCCTCAATCCTCAGTCCTCAATCAAAAATCCTCAATCCTCAAACCTCAATCCTCAATCGTCAGCCCTCGTCCTCAATCCTCAACACTCAATCCTCAATCCTCATTCTTCGATCATCAATACTCAATCTTCAATCCTCAATCCTCAATCTTCAATCCTCAATCCTCAATTCTCAGTCCTCAATACTCAATCCTCAATCGTCAAACCTCAATCCCCAGTCCTCAATCTTCAATCCTCAATACTGAACCTTCAATCCTCAATCCTCAATCCTCAATCCTCAATCCTCAATCCTCAATCTTCAATCCTCAATACTCAATCTTCATTCCTCAATCCTCAATCCTCAATTCTCAATCCTCAATCGTCAATCTTCAATCCTCAATACTCAATCTTCAATCCTCAATACTCAATCCTCGGTCCTCAATCCTCAATCGTCAATCTCCAATCCTGAATACTCAATCTTCAATCCTCAATCCTCAATCCTCAATCCTCAATCCTCAATCCTCGTTCTTCAATCCTCAATACCCAATCCTCAATCTTCAATCCTCAATCCTCAATCCTCAATTCTCAATCCTCAATCCTCAGTCCTCAGTCCTCAAACCTCAATCCTCAACCCTCAGCCCTCATCCTGAATCCTCAATACTCAATCCTCAATCCTCAATCTTCAATCCTCAATACTCAATCTTCAATCCTCAATCCTCAGTCCTCAAACTTCAATCCTCAATGCTCAATGCTCAATCCTCAATCCTCAGTCCTCAGTCCTCAATCCTCAATCCTCAAACCTCAATCCTCAACCGTCAGTCCTCGTCCTCAAACCTCAACCCTCAATCCTCAATCCTCAATCTTCAATCATCAATACTCAACCTTCAATCCTCAATCCCCAATCCTCAATCCTCAATCCTCAATATTCAACGCACAACCCTCAACCATCAATCCTCAACACTCAACCATCAATCCTCAATTCTCAATACTCAATAGAATATCCTGAATTCTCATGATTCAATACTCAATCCAAAATATTCAATAATCAAATCTCAATCCTCAAACATCAATTCTCAACACTCAATCCTCAACACTCAGTCCTCTCTCTTCAATCCTCCATCATCAATCCTCAATCCTCAAGCGTCAATCCTCAATCCTCAATCCTCAATCCTCAACCATCAATCCTCAGACCTCAAACCTCCACCCCGAATCCTCAATCCTGAATCCTCAATCTTCAGCCATAAGTCCTCATCAATCAATTGTCAATCCTCAATCCTCAATAGAATATCCTCAATTCACAGTTTTCAATACTCAATCCCCATTCTTCAATCTTCAAACCTCAATCCACAAACATCAATTCTCATCACGCAACCCTCAACACTCAGTCCTCAATCTTCAATCCTCAATCCTCAATCCTCAATCTTCAATCCTCAATACTCAATCTTCAACCCTCAATCCTCAATTCTCAATCCTCAAAGCTCAATACTCAATCGTCAATCCTCAATCCCCAATCCTCAATCTTCAATCCTCAATCCTCAATCCTCAATCCTCAATCCTCAATCTTCAATCCTCAATACTCAATCTTCAATCCTCAATCCTCAAACCTCAATCCTCAATCCTCAATCCTCAATCCTCAGTCCTCACACCTCAATCCTCATTCTTCAATCCTCAATACCGAATCCTCAATCTCCAATCCTCAATCCTCAATCCTCAATTCTCAATCCTCAATCCTCAATCCTCAGACTTCAAACACCAATGCTCAACCCTCAGTCCTCGCCCTCAATCCACAACCCTCAATCCTCAATCCTCAATCTTCAATCATTAATATTCAATCTTCAATCTTCAATCCTCAGTCCTCAATCCTCAACCCTCAATCCTCAACGTTCAATCCTCAATACCCAATCCTCAGTCTTCCATCCTCAATACTCAATACTCAATCCTCAATCCTCAATACTCCGTCCTCAATCCTCAATCTTCAATCCTCAACACTCAATCTTCAATCCTCAATTCTCAATCCTTAATCCTCAATCTTCAATCCTCAATACTGAATCCTCAATCCTTATTCCTCAATCCTCAATCCTCAATCCTCATTCTTCAATCCTCAACACCCAACCCTCAATCTTCAATCCTCAATGTTCAATCCGCAATACCCAATCCTCAATCTTCAATACTCAACCCTCAATCCTCAATCCTCAATCCTCAATCCTCAATCCTCAATCCTCAATCCTCAATACTCAGTCCTCAATCCTTAATCTTCAATCCTCAATGCTCAATCTTCAATCCTCAATCGTCAATCCTCAATCCTCAATCTTCAATCCTCAATACTGAATCTTCAATCCTCAATCCTCAATCCTCAATCCTCAATCCTCAATCCTCATTCTTCTATCCTCAACACCCAATCCTCAATCTACAATCCTCTATGTTCAATCCGCAATACCCAATCCTCAATCTTCAACCCTCAACCCTCAATCCTCAATCCTCAATCCTCAGTCTTCAATCTTCAATCCTCAATAGTCAATCTTCAATCCTCAATCCTCAATAATCAATCCTCTATCCACATTCTTCAATCCTCAACACCCAATCCTCAATCTTCAATCCTCAACCCTCAATCCTCAATCCTCAATCCTCAATCCTCAATCCTCAATCCTCAATCCTCAATCCTCAGTCCTCAAACCTCAATCCTCAATCCTCAATTTTCAATCCTCAATACTCAGTCATCAATCCTCAATACTAAATCCTCAATCCTCAATCCTGAGTCCTCAATCCACAATCCTCAATCCTCAAACATCAATCCTCAATCGTCAGCCCTCGTCCTCAATCCTCAACACTCAATCCTCAATCCTCATTCTTCAATCATCAATACTCAATCTTCAATCCTCAATCCTCAATCTTCAATCCTCAATCCTCAGTCCTCAAACTTCAACCCTCAATCCTCAATTCTCAATCCTCAATGTTCAATCCGCAATACACAATCCTCAATCTTCAATCCCCAATCCTCAATCCTCAATCCTCAAACCTCAATCCTCAACCCTCAATCCTCAGTCCTCGAACCTCAAACCTGTATCCTGAATCCTGAATCCTCAATCTTCAGACCTCAGTCCTCAACAATCAGTTGTCAATTATCAATCCTCAATAGAATATTATCAATTCACAGTTTTCAATACTCAATACTCAATCTGCAATTTTCAAGTCTTTATTCACAAACATCAATTCTCATCATTCAACACTCAACACTCAGTCCCCAACCCTCAATCTTCAATACTCAATCCTCAATCCTCAATCCTCGATCCTCAACCTTCAATCCTCAATACTCAATCTTCAATCCTCCATCCTCAACCGTCAATCCTCAATCCTCAATCCTCAATCGCCAGGCTTCAATCCTCAATGCTCATTTTTGAATCCTAAATCCTCAATCCTCAATCCTCATTCCTCAATCCTCATTCTTCAATCCTCAACACCCAATCCTCAATCTTCAATCCTCAATCCTCAATCCTCAACTCTCAATCCTCAACCCTTATTCCTCAGTCCACAAACCTCAATCCTCAACCCTCAGCCCTCATCCTCAATCCTCTATCCTCAAACTTCAATCCTCAATCCTCAGTCCTCAGTTCTCAACCCTCAATCCTCAGTCCTCAGTCCTCAAACCCCTACAATCAACCCTCAGCCCTCATCCTCAATCCTCCATCCTCAATCCTCAATACTCAATACTCAATCTTCAATCCTCAATCCTCAGTCCACAAACCTCAATTCTGAATCCTCAATCCTGAGTCCTCAATCTTCAGCCCTCAGTCCTCAGCAATCAGTAGTCAATCCTCAATCCTCAGTAGAATATCCTCAATTCACAGCTTTCAACACTCAATACTCGATCTGCAATCTTCAAACCACTATCCACAAACATCAATTCTCATCACTCAACCCTCAACACTCAGTCCTCAATGTTCAATCCTCAATCCTCAATTCTCTATCTTCGATCCTCAATACTGATCCTTCAATCCTCAATCCTCAATCCTCAATCCTCAATCCTCAATCTTCAATCCTCAATACTCAATCTTCAATCATCAATCCACAATCCTCAATCCTCAATCCTCAATCCTCGTTCTTCAATCCTCAATCTTCAATACTCATTCTTCAACCCTCAATCCTCAATCCTCAATCCTCAATCCTCAATCCTCAATCCTCAGTCCTCAAACCTCAATCCTGAATCCTCAATACTCAATCTTCAATCCTCAATACTCAATCTTCAATAATCAATCCTCAATTCTCAATCCTCAATACTCAATACTCAATCGTCGTTCCTCAATCCCCAATCCTCAATCTTCAATCCTCAAACCTCAATCCTCAATCCTCAATCCTCAAGCTTCAATCCTCAATACTCAATCTGCAATCCTCAATCCTCAGTGCGCAATCCTCAATCCTCGATACTCAATCCTCAATCCTCAATCCTCAATACTCAGTCTTCAATCCTCGATCCTCAATACTCAATCCTCAATCCTCATTCTTCATTCCTCAATAACCAATCCTCAATCTTCAATCCTCAATCCTCAATCCTCAATCCTCAGACCTCAAACAGCAATACTCAACCCTCAGACCTCGTCCTCAATCCACAACCATCAATACTGAATCCTCAATCTTCAATCATCAATATTCAACCTTCAGTCCTCAATCCTCAATCCTCAATCCTTAAACCTCAATCCTCAACCGTCAGTCCTCGTCCTCAAAGCTCAACCCTCAATCCTCAATCCTCAATCTTCAATCATCAATACTCAATCTTCAATCCTCAATCCTCAATCCTCAATCCTCAATCCTCAATCCTCAATATTCAACGCACAACCCTCAACCATCGATCCTCAATTCTCAATACCCAAAAGAATATCCTGAATTCTCCTGGTTCAATACTCAATCCACAATATTCAATAATCAAATCTCAGTCCTCAAACATCAATTCTCAACACGCAATCCTCAACACTCAGTCCTCTCTCTTCAATCCTCCATCCTCAATCCTCAATCCTCAAGCGTCAATCCTCAATTCTCAATCCTCAACCGTCAGTCCTCGTCCTCAAACCTCAACCCCCAATGCTCAAACCTCAATACCCAATCCTCAATCTTCAATCCTCAAACCTCAATCCTCAATCCTCAATCCTCAACCCTCAATCCACAATCTTCAATCCTCAATCCTCAGTCCACAAACCTCAATTCTGAATCCTAAATCCTGAGTCCTCAATCTTCCGCCCTCAGTCCTCAGCAATCAGTAGTCAATCCTCAATCCTCAGTAGAATATCCTCAATTCACAGCTTTCAACACTCAATACTCGATCTGCAATCTTCAAACCACTATCCACAAACCTCAATTCTCATCACTGAACCCGCAACACTCAGTCCTCAATGTTCAATCCTCAATCCTCAATTCTCTACCTTCAATCCTCATTACTGAACCTTCAATCCTTAATCCTCAATCCTCAATCTTCAATCCTCAATCCTCAATCCTCATTCTCAATCCTCAATCCTCAGTCCTCAATCCTCAAACCTCAATCCTCAACCCTCAGCCCTCATCCTGAATACTCAATCCTCAATCCTCAATCCTCAATCTTCAATCCTCAATACTCAACCTGCAATCCTCAATCCTCAGTCCTCAATCTTCAATCCTGAATCCTCAAACCTGAATCCTCAGTCTTCAGACCTCAGTCCTCAACAATCAGTTGTCAATCCTCAATCCTCAATAGTATATCCTCAATTCACAGGTTTCAATACTCAATACTCAGCCTGAAATCTTCAAATCTCTATCCACAATCATCAATTCTCATCACTCAACCCTCAACACTCAGTCCCCAATCCTCAATCTTCAATCCTCAATCCTCAATCCTCAATCCTCAATTTTCAATCCTCAATACTCAGTCATCAATCCTCAATACTAAATCCTCAATCCTCAATCCTCAGTCCTCAATTCACAATCCTCAATCCTCAAACCTCAATCCTCAATCGTCAGCCCTCGTCCTCAATCCTCAACACTCAATCCTCAATCCTCATTCTTCGATCATCAATACTCAATCTTCAATCCTCAATCTTCAATCTTCAATCCTCAATCCTCAATTCTCAGTCCTCAATACTCAATCCTCAATCGTCAAACCTCAATCCCCAGTCCTCAATCTTCAGTCCTCAATACTGAACCTTCAATCCTCAATCCTCAATCCTCAACCCTCAATCCTCAATCTTCAATCCTCAATACTCAATCTTCATTCCTCAATCCTCAATCCTCAATTCTCAATCCTCAATCGTCAATCTTCAGTCCTCAATACTCAATCTTCAATCCTCAATCCTCAATCCTCGGTCCTCAAACCTCAATCGTCAATCTCCAATCCTGAATACTCAATCTTCAATCCTCAATCCTCAATCCTCAATCCTCAATCCTCAATCCTCGTTCTTCAATCCTCAATACCCAATCCTCAATCTTCAATCCTCAATCCTCAATCCTCAATTCTCAATCCTCAATCCTCAGTCCTCAGTCCTCAAACCTCAATCCTCAACCCTCAGCCCTCATCCTGAATCCTCAATACTCAATCCTCAATCCTCAATCTTCAATCCTCAATACTCAATCTTCAATCCTCAATCCTCAGTCCTCAAACTTCAATCCTCAATGCTCAATGCTCAATCCTCAATCCTCAGTCCTCAGTCCTCAATCCTCAATCCTCAAACCTCAATCCTCAACCGTCAGTCCTCGTCCTCAAACCTCAACCCTCAATCCTCAATCCTCAATCTTCAATCATCAATACTCAACCTTCAATCCTCAATCCCCAATCCTCAATCCTCAATCCTCAATATTCAACGCACAACCCTCAACCATCAATCCTCAACACTCAACCATCAATCCTCAATTCTCAATACTCAATAGAATATCCTGAATTCTCATGGTTCAATACTCAATCCAAAATATTCAATAATCAAATCTCAATCCTCAAACATCAATTCTCAACACTCAATCCTCAACACTCAGTCCTCTCTCTTCAATCCTCCATCATCAATCCTCAATCCTCAAGCGTCAATCCTCAATCCTCAATCCTCAATCCTCAACCATCAATCCTCAGACCTCAAACCTCCACCCCGAATCCTCAATCCTGAATCCTCAATCTTCAGCCATAAGTCCTCAACAATCAATTGTCAATCCTCAATCCTCAATAGAATATCCTCAATTCACAGTTTTCAATACTCAATCCCCATTCTTCAATCTTCAAACCTCAATCCACAAACATCAATTCTCATCACGCAACCCTCAACACTCAGTCCTCAATCTTCAATCCTCAATCCTCAATCCTCAATCTTCAATCCTCAATACTCAATCTTCAACCCTCAATCCTCAATCCTCAATCCTCAGTCCTCACACCTCAATCCTCATTCTTCAATCCTCAATACCGAATCCTCAATCTCCAATCCTCAATCCTCAATCCTCAATTCTCAATCCTCAATCCTCAATCCTCAATCCTCAATCTTCAATCCTCAATACTCAATCTTCAATCCTCAATCCTCGAACCTCAATCCTCAATCCTCAATCCTCAATCCTCAGTCCTCACACCTCAATCCTCATTCTTCAATCCTCAATACCGAATCCTCAATCTCCAATCCTCAATCCTCAATCCTCAATTCTCAATCCTCAATCCTCAATCCTCAGACTTCAAACACCAATGCTCAACCCTCAGTCCTCGCCCTCAATCCACAACCCTCAATCCTCAATCCTCAATCTTCAATCATTAATATTCAATCTTCAATCTTCAATCCTCAGTCCTCAATCCTCAACCCTCAATCCTCAACGTTCAATCCTCAATACCCAATCCTCAGTCTTCCATCCTCAATACTCAATACTCAATCCTCAATCCTCAATACTCCGTCCTCAATCCTCAATCTTCAATCCTCAACACTCAATCTTCAATCCTCAATTCTCAATCCTTAATCCTCAATCTTCAATCCTCAATACTGAATCCTCAATCCTTATTCCTCAATCCTCAATCCTCAATCCTCATTCTTCAATCCTCAACACCCAACCCTCAATCTTCAATCCTCAATGTTCAATCCGCAATACCCAATCCTCAATCTTCAATACTCAACCCTCAATCCTCAATCCTCAATCCTCAATCCTCAATCCTCAATCCTCAATCCTCAATACTCAGTCCTCAATCCTTAATCTTCAATCCTCAATGCTCAATCTTCAATCCTCAATCGTCAATCCTCAATCCTCATTCTTCAATCATCAATACTCAATCTTCAATCCTCAATCCTCAATCTTCAATCCTCAATCCTCAATTCTCAGTCCTCAATACTCAATCCTCAATCGTCAATCCTCAATCCTCAATCCTCAATCTTCAATCCTCAATCCTCAATCCTCAATCCTCAATCCTCAACCTTCATTCCTCAATACTCAATCTACAATCCTCAATCCTCAATCCTCAATCCTCAATGCTCAATCCTCAATCCTCAATCCTCAACCCTCAATCTTCAATCCTCAATACTCAATCTGCAATCCTCAATATTCAATCCTCAATCCTCAATCCTCATTCTTCAATCCTCAATGCTCAGGCCTCAATCTTCAATCCTCAATCCTCAATCCTCAATTCTCAATCCTCAATCCTCAATCATCAATCCTCAATCCTCAGTCCTCAATCCTCAATCCTCAATCCTCAATCCTCAAACCTGAATCATCAGTCTTCGGATCTCAGTCCTCAACAATCAGTTGTCAATCCTCAATCCTCAATCCTCAATTCTCAATCCTCAATCCTCAATCATCAATCCTCAATCCTCAGTCCTGAATCCTCAATCCTCAATCCTCAATCCTCAATGTTCAATCCGCAATACACAATCCTCAATCTTCAATCCCCAATCCTCAATCCTCAATCCTCAAACCTCAATCCTCAACCCTCAATCCTCAGTCCTCGAACCTCAAACCTGTATCCTCAATCCTGAATCCTCAATCTTCAGACCTCAGTCCTCAACAATCAGTTGTCAATTATCAATCCTCAATAGAATATTATCAATTCACAGTTTTCAATACTCAATACTCAATCTGCAATTTTCAAATCTTTATTCACAAACATCAATTCTCATCATTCAACACTCAACACGCAGTCCCCAACCCTCAATCTTCAATACTCAATCCTCAATCCTCAATCCTCGATCCTCAATCTTCAATCCTCAATACTCAATCTTCAATCCTCCATCCTCAACCGTCAATCCTCAATCCTCAATCCTCAATCGCCAGGCTTCAATCCTCAATGCTCATTTTTGAATCCTAAATCCTCAATCCTCAATCCTCATTCCTCAATCCTCATTCTTCAATCCTCAACACCCAATCCTCAATCTTCAATCCTCAATCCTCAATCCTCAACTCTCAATCCTCAATCCTTATTCCTCAGTCCACAAACCTCAATCCTCAACCCTCAGACCTCGTCCTCAATCCACAACCATCAATACTGAATCCTCAATCTTCAATCATCAATATTCAACCTTCAGTCCTCAATCCTCAATCCTCAATCCTTAAACCTCAATCCTCAACCGTCAGTCCTGGTCCTCAAACCTCAACCCTCAATCCTCAATCCTCAATCTTCAATCATCAATACTCAATCTTCAATCCTCAATCCTCAATCCTCAATCCTCAATCCTCAATCCTCAATATTCAACGCACAACCCTCAACCATCGATCCTCAATTCTCAATACCCAAAAGAATATCCTGAATTCTCCTGGTTCAATACTCAATCCACAATATTCAATAATCAAATCTCAGTCCCCAAACATCAATTCTCAACACGCAATCCTCAACACTCAGTCCTCTCTCTTCAATCCTCCATCCTCAATCCTCAATCCTCAAGCGTCAATCCTCAATTCTCAATCCTCAACCGTCAGTCCTCGTCCTCAAACCTCAACCCCCAATGCTCAAACCTCAATACCCAATCCTCAATCTTCAATCCTCAAACCTCAATCCTCAATCCTCAATCCTCAATCCTCAATCCACAATCTTCAATCCTCAATCCTCAGTCCACAAACCTCAATTCTGAATCCTCAATCCTGAGTCCTCAATCTTCCGCCCTCAGTCCTCAGCAATCAGTAGTCAATCCTCAATCCTCAGTAGAATATCCTCAATTCACAGCTTTCAACACTCAATACTCGATCTGCAATCTTCAAACCACTATCCACAAACATCAATTCTCATCACTGAACCCGCAACACTCAGTCCTCAATGTTCAATCCTCAATCCTCAATTCTCTACCTTCAATCCTCATTACTGAACCTTCAATCCTTAGTCCTCAATCCTCAATCTTCAATCCTCAATCCTCAATCCTCATTCTCAATCCTCAATCCTCAGTCCTCAGTCCTCAAACCTCAATCCTCAACCCTCAGCCCTCATCCTGAATACTCAATCCTCAATCCTCAATCCTCAATCTTCAATCCTCAATACTCAATCTTCAATCCTCAATCCTCAGTCCTCAATCTTCAATCCTGAATCCTCAAACCTGAATCCTCAGTCTTCAGACCTCAGTCCTCAACAATCAGCTGTCAATCCTCAATCCTCAATAGTATATCCTCAATTCACAGGTTTCAATACTCAATACTCAACCTGAAATCTTCAAATCTCTATCCACAATCATCAATTCTCATCACTCAACCCTCAACACTCAGTCCCCAATCCTCAATCTTCAATCCTCAATCCTCAATCCTCAATCCTCAATTTTCAATCCTCAATACTCAGTCATCAATCCTCAATACTAAATCCTCAATCCTCAATCCTCAGTCCTCAATCCACAATCCTCAATCCTCAAACCTCAATCCTCAATCGTCAGCCCTCGTCCTCTATCCTCAACACTCAATCCTCAATCCTCATTCTTCAATCATCAATACTCAATCTTCAATCCTGAATCCTCAAACCTGAATCCTCAGTCTTCAGACCTCAGTCCTCAACAATCAGTTGTCAATCCTCAATCCTCAATAGTATATCCTCAATTCACAGGTTTCAATACTCAATACTCAACCTGAAATCTTCAAATCTCTATCCACAATCATCAATTCTCATCACTCAACCCTCAACACTCAGTCCCCAATCCTCAATCTTCAATCCTCAACCCTCAATCCTCAATCCTCAATCCTCAATCCTCAATCCTCAATCATCAATACTCAATCTTCAATCCTCAATCCTCAATCCTCAATCCTCAATCCTCAACCGTCAGTCCTCGTCCTCAAACCTCAACCCTCAATCCTCAATCCTCAATCTTCAATCATCAATACTCAATCTTCAATCCTCAATCCTCAATCCTCAATCCTCAATCCTCAATCCTCAATATTCAACGCACAACCCTCAACCATCGATCCTCAATTCTCAATACCCAAAAGAATATCCTGAATTCTCCTGGTTCAATACTCAATCCACAATATTCAATAATCAAATCTCAGTCCTCAAACATCAATTCTCAACACGCAATCCTCAACACTCAGTCCTCTCTCTTCAATCCTCCATCCTCAATCCTCAATCCTCAAGCGTCAATCCTCAATTCTCAATCCTCAACCGTCAGTCCTCGTCCTCAAACCTCAACCCCCAATGCTCAAACCTCAATACCCAATCCTCAGTCTTCAATCCTCAAACCTCAATCCTCAATCCTCAATCCTCAATCCTCAATCCACAATCTTCAATCCTCAATCCTCAGTCCACAAACCTCAATTCTGAATCCTCAATCCTGAGTCCTCAATCTTCCGCCCTCAGTCCGCAGCAATCAGTAGTCAATCCTCAATCCTCAGTAGAATATCCTCAATTCACAGCTTTCAACACTCAATACTCGATCTGCAATCTTCAAACCACTATCCACAAACATCAATTCTCATCACTGAACCCGCAACACTCAGTCCTCAATGTTCAATCCTCAATCCTCAATTCTCTACCTTCAATCCTCATTACTGAACCTTCAATCCTTAATCCTCAATCCTCAATCTTCAATCCTCAATCCTCAATCCTCATTCTCAATCCTCAATCCTCAGTCCTCAGTCCTCAAACCTCAATCCTCAACCCTCAGCCCTCATCCTGAATACTCAATCCTCAATCCTCAATCCTCAATCTTCAATCCTCAATACTCAACCTTCAATCCTCAATCCTCAGTCCTCAATCTTCAATCCTGAATCCTCAAACCTGAATCCTCAGTCTTCAGACCTCAGTCCTCAACAATCAGTTGTCAATCCTCAATCCTCAATAGTATATCCTCAATTCACAGGTTTCAATACTCAATACTCAGCCTGAAATCTTCAAATCTCTATCCACAATCATCAATTCTCATCACTCAACCCTCAACACTCAGTCCCCAATCCTCAATCTTCAATCCTCAATCCTCAATCCTCAATCCTCAATTTTCAATCCTCAATACTCAGTCATCAATCCTCAATACTAAATCCTCAATCCTCAATCCTCAGTCCTCAATCCACAATCCTCAATCCTCAAACCTCAATCCTCAATCGTCAGCCCTCGTCCTCAATCCTCAACACTCAATCCTCAATCCTCATTCTTCGATCATCAATACTCAATCTTCAATCCTCAATCCTCAATCTTCAATCCTCAATCCTCAATTCTCAGTCCTCAATACTCAATCCTCAATCGTCAAACCTCAATCCCCAGTCCTCAATCTTCAATCCTCAATACTGAACCTTCAATCCTCAATCCTCAATCCTCAATCCTCAATCCTCAATCTTCAATCCTCAATACTCAATCTTCATTCCTCAATCCTCAATCCTCAATTCTCATTCCTCAATCGTCAATCTTCAATCCTCAATACTCAATCTTCAATCCTCAATCCTCAATCCTCGGTCCTCAATCCTCAATCGTCAATCTCCAATCCTGAATACTCAATCTTCAATCCTCAATCCTCAATCCTCAATCCTCAATCCTCAATCCTCGTTCTTCAATCCTCAATACCCAATCCTCAATCTTCAATCCTCAATCCTCAATCCTCAATTCTCAATCCTCAATCCTCAGTCCTCAGTCCTCAAACCTCAATCCTCAACCCTCAGCCCTCATCCTGAATCCTCAATACTCAATCCTCAATCCTCAATCTTCAATCCTCAATACTCAATCTTCAATCCTCAATCCTCAGTCCTCAAACTTCAATCCTCAATGCTCAATGCTCAATCCTCAATCCTCAGTCCTCAGTCCTCAATCCTCAATCCTCAAACCTCAATCCTCAACCGTCAGTCCTCGTCCTCAAACCTCAACCCTCAATCCTCAATCCTCAATCTTCAATCATCAATACTCAACCTTCAATCCTCAATCCCCAATCCTCAATCCTCAATCCTCAATATTCAACGCACAACCCTCAACCATCAATCCTCAACACTCAACCATCAATCCTCAATTCTTAATACTCAATAGAATATCCTGAATTCTCATGGTTCAATACTCAATCCAAAATATTCAATAATCAAATCTCAATCCTCAAACATCAATCCTCAACACTCAATCCTCAACACTCAGTCCTCTCTCTTCAATCCTCCATCATCAATCCTCAATCCTCAAGCGTCAATCCTCAATCCTCAATCCTCAATCCTCAACCATCAATCCTCAGACCTCAAACCTCCACCCCGAATCCTCAATCCTGAATCCTCAATCTTCAGCCATAAGCCCTCAACAATCAATTGTCAATCCTCAATCCTCAATAGAATATCCTCAATTCACAGTTTTCAATACTCAATCCCCATTCTTCAATCTTCAAACCTCAATCCACAAACATCAATTCTCATCACGCAACCCTCAACACTCAGTCCTCAATCTTCAATCCTCAATCCTCAATCCTCAATCTTCAATCCTCAATACTCAATCTTCAACCCTCAATCCTCAATTCTCAATCCTCAATGCTCAATACTCAATCGTCAATCCTCAATCCCCAATCCTCAATCTTCAATCCTCAATCCTCAATCCTCAATCCTCAATCCTCAATCTTCAATCCTCAATACTCAATCTTCAATCCTCAATCCTCAAACCTCAATCCTCAATCCTCAATCCTCAATCCTCAGTCCTCACTCCTCAATCCTCATTCTTCAATCCTCAATACCGAATCCTCAATCTCCAATCCTCAATCCTCAATCCTCAATTCTCAATCCTCAATCCTCAATCCTCAGACTTCAAACACCAATACTCAACCCTCAGTCCTCGCCCTCAATCCACAACCCTCAATCCTCAATCCTCAATCTTCAATCATTAATATTCAATATTCAATCTTCAATCCTCAGTCCTCAATCCTCAACCCTCAATCCTCAACGTTCAATCCTCAATACCCAATCCTCAGTCTTCCATCCTCAATACTCAATACTCAATCCTCAATCCTCAATACTACGTCCTCAATCCTCAATCTTCAATCCTCAACACTCAATCTTCAATCCTCAACACTCAATCCTCAATCCTCATTCTTCAATCATCAATACTCAATCTTCAATCCTCAATCCTCAATCTTCAATTCTCAATCCTCAATTCTCAGTCCTCAATACTCAATCCTCAATCGTCAATCCTCAATCCTCAATCCTCAATCTTCAATCCTCAATCCTCAATCCTCAATCCTCAATCCTCAATCCTCAATCTTCATTCCTCAATACTCAATCTACAATCCTCAATCCTCAATCCTCAATCCTCAATGCTCAATCCTCAATCCTCAATCCCCAACCCTCAATCTTCAATCCTCAATACTCAATCTGCAATCCTCAATCTTCAATCCTCAATACTCAATCCTCATTCTTCAATCCTCAATGCCCAGGCCTCAATCTTCAATCCTCAATCCTCAATCCTCAATTCTCAATCCTCAATCCTCAATCATCAATCCTCAATCCTCAGTCCTCAATCATCAATCCTCAATCCTCAATCCTCAATGTTCAATCCGCAATACACAATCCTCAATCTTCAATCCCCAATCCTCAATCCTCAATCCTCAAACCTCAATCCTCAACCCTCAACCCTCAGTCCTCGTACCTCAAACCTGTATCCTCAATCCTGAATCCTCAATCTTCAGACCTCAGTCCTCAACAATCAGTTGTCAATTATCAATCCTCAATAGAATATTATCAATTCACAGTTTTCAATACTCAATACTCAATCTGCAATTTTCAAATCTTTATTCACAAACATCAATTCTCATCATTCAACACTCAACACTCAGTCCCCAACCCTCAATCTTCAATACTCAATCCTCAATCCTCAATCCTCGATCCTCAATCTTCAATCCTCAATACTCAATCTTCAATCCTCCATCCTCAATCGTCAATCCTCAATCCTCAATCCTGAATCCTCAATCCTCAATCCTCAATATTCAACGCACAACCCTCAACCATCGATCCTCAATTCTCAATACCCAAAAGAATATCCTGAATTCTCCTGGTTCAATACTCAATCCACAATATTCAATAATCAAATCTCAGTCCTCAAACATCAATTCTCAACACGCAATCCTCAACACTCAGTCCTCTCTCTTCAATCCTCCATCCTCAATCCTCAATCCTCAAGCGTCAATCCTCAATTCTCAATCCTCAACCGTCAGTCCTCGTCCTCAAACCTCAACCCCCAATGCTCAAACCTCAATACCCAATCCTCAATCTTCAATCCTCAAACCTCAATCCTCAATCCTCAATCCTCAATCCTCAATCCACAATCTTCAATCCTCAATCCTCAGTCCACAAACCTCAATTCTGAATCCTCAATCCTGAGTCCTCAATCTTCCGCCCTCAGTCCTCAGCAATCAGTAGTCAATCCTCAATCCTCAGTAGAATATCCTCAATTCACAGCTTTCAACACTCAATACTCGATCTGCAATCTTCAAACCACTATCCACAAACATCAATTCTCATCACTGAACCCGCAACACTCAGTCCTCAATGTTCAATCCTCAATCCTCAATTCTCTACCTTCAATCCTCATTACTGAACCTTCAATCCTTAGTCCTCAATACTCAATCTTCAATCCTCAATCCTCAATCCTCGGTCCTCAAACCTCAATCGTCAATCTCCAATCCTGAATACTCAATATTCAATCCTCAATCCTCAATCCTCAATCCTCAATCCTCAATCCTCGTTCTTCAATCCTCAATACCCAATCCTCAATCTTCAATCCTCAATCCTCAATCCTCAATTCTCAATCCTCAATCCTCAGTCCTCAGTCCTCAAACCTCAATCCTCAACCCTCAGCCCTCATCCTGAATCCTCAATACTCAATCCTCAATCCTCAATCTTCAATCCTCAATACTCAATCTTCAATCCTCAATCCTCAGTCCTCAAACTTCAATCCTCAATGCTCAATGCTCAATCCTCAATCCTCAGTCCTCAGTCCTCAATCCTCAATCCTCAAACCTCAATCCTCAACCGTCAGTCCTCGTCCTCAAACCTCAACCCTCAATCCTCAATCCTCAATCTTCATTCATCAATACTCAACCTTCAATCCTCAATCCCCAATCCTCAATCCTCAATCCTCAATATTCAACGCACAACCCTCAACCATCAATCCTCAACACTCAACCATCAATCCTCAATTCTCAATACTCAATAGAATATCCTGAATTCTCATGGTTCAATACTCAATCCAAAATATTCAATAATCAAATCTCAATCCTCAAACATCAATTCTCAACACTCAATCCTCAACACTCAGTCCTCTCTCTTCAATCCTCCATCATCAATCCTCAATCCTCAAGCGTCAATCCTCAATCCTCAATCCTCAATCCTCAACCATCAATCCTCAGACCTCAAACCTCCACCCCGAATCCTCAATCCTGAATCCTCAATCTTCAGCCATAAGTCCTCAACAATCAATTGTCAATCCTCAATCCTCAATAGAATATCCTCAATTCACAGTTTTCAATACTCAATCCCCATTCTTCAATCTTCAAACCTCAATCCACAAACATCAATTCTCATCACGCAACCCTCAACACTCAGTCCTCAATCTTCAATCCTCAATCCTCAATCCTCAATCTTCAATCCTCAATACTCAATCTTCAACCCTCAATCCTCAATCCTCAATCCTCAGTCCTCACACCTCAATCCTCATTCTTCAATCCTCAATACCGAATCCTCAATCTCCAATCCTCAATCCTCAATCCTCAATTCTCAATCCTCAATCCTCAATCCTCAATCCTCAATCTTCAATCCTCAATACTCAATCTTCAATCCTCAATCCTCGAACCTCAATCCTCAATCCTCAATCCTCAATCCTCAGTCCTCACACCTCAATCTTCATTCTTCAATCCTCAATACCGAATCCTCAATCTCCAATCCTCAATCCTCAATCCTCAATTCTCAATCCTCAATCCTCAATCCTCAGACTTCAAACACCAATGCTCAACCCTCAGTCCTCGCCCTCAATCCACAACCCTCAATCCTCAATCCTCAATCTTCAATCATTAATATTCAATCTTCAATCTTCAATCCTCAGTCCTCAATCCTCAACCCTCAATCCTCAACGTTCAATCCTCAATACCCAATCCTCAGTCTTCCATCCTCAATACTCAATACTCAATCCTCAATCCTCAATACTCCGTCCTCAATCCTCAATCTTCAATCCTCAACACTCAATCTTCAATCCTCAATTCTCAATCCTTAATCCTCAATCTTCAATCCTCAATACTGAATCCTCAATCCTTATTCCTCAATCCTCAATCCTCAATCCTCATTCTTCAATCCTCAACACCCAACCCTCAATCTTCAATCCTCAATGTTCAATCCGCAATACCCAATCCTCAATCTTCAATACTCAACCCTCAATCCTCAATCCTCAATCCTCAATCCTCAATCCTCAATCCTCAATCCTCAATACTCAGTCCTCAATCCTTAATCTTCAATCCTCAATGCTCAATCTTCAATCCTCAATCGTCAATCCTCAATCCTCATTCTTCAATCATCAATACTCAATCTTCAATCCTCAATCCTCAATCTTCAATCCTCAATCCTCAATTCTCAGTCCTCAATACTCAATCCTCAATCGTCAATCCTCAATCCTCAATCCTCAATCTTCAATCCTCAATCCTCAATCCTCAATCCTCAATCCTCAACCTTCATTCCTCAATACTCAATCTACAATCCTCAATCCTCAATCCTCAATCCTCAATGCTCAATCCTCAATCCTCAATCCTCAACCCTCAATCTTCAATCCTCAATACTCAATCTGCAATCCTCAATATTCAATCCTCAATCCTCAATCCTCATTCTTCAATCCTCAATGCTCAGGCCTCAATCTTCAATCCTCAATCCTCAATCCTCAATTCTCAATCCTCAATCCTCAATCATCAATCCTCAATCCTCAGTCCTCAATCCTCAATCCTCAATCCTCAATCCTCAAACCATATTCATCAGTCTTCGGATCTCAGTCCTCAACAATCAGTTGTCAATCCTCAATCCTCAATCCTCAATTCTCAATCCTCTATCCTCAATCATCAATCCTCAATCCTCAGTCCTGAATCCTCAATCCTCAATCCTCAATCCTCAATGTTCAATCCGCAATACACAATCCTCAATCTTCAATCCCCAATCCTCAATCCTCAATCCTCAAACCTCAATCCTCAACCCTCAATCCTCAGTCCTCGAACCTCAAACCTGTATCCTCAATCCTGAATCCTCAATCTTCAGACCTCAGTCCTCAACAATCAGTTGTCAATTATCAATCCTCAATAGAATATTATCAATTCACAGTTTTCAATACTCAATACTCAATCTGCAATTTTCAAATCTTTATTCACAAACATCAATTCTCATCATTCAACACTCAACACGCAGTCCCCAACCCTCAATCTTCAATACTCAATCCTCAATCCTCAATCCTCGATCCTCAATCTTCAATCCTCAATACTCAATCTTCAATCCTCCATCCTCAACCGTCAATCCTCAATCCTCAATCCTCAATCGCCAGGCTTCAATCCTCAATGCTCATTTTTGAATCCTAAATCCTCAATCCTCAATCCTCATTCCTCAATCCTCATTCTTCAATCCTCAACACCCAATCCTCAATCTTCAATCCTCAATCCTCAATCCTCAACTCTCAATCCTCAATCCTTATTGCTCAGTCCACAAACCTCAATCCTCAACCCTCAGACCTCGTCCTCAATCCACAACCATCAATACTGAATCCTCAATCTTCAATCATCAATATTCAACCTTCAGTCCTCAATCCTCAATCCTCAATCCTTAAACCTCAATCCTCAACCGTCAGTCCTGGTCCTCAAACCTCAACCCTCAATCCTCAATCCTCAATCTTCAATCATCAATACTCAATCTTCAATCCTCAATCCTCAATCCTCAATCCTCAATCCTCAATCCTCAATATTCAACGCACAACCCTCAACCATCGATCCTCAATTCTCAATACCCAAAAGAATATCCTGAATTCTCCTGGTTCAATACTCAATCCACAATATTCAATAATCAAATCTCAGTCCCCAAACATCAATTCTCAACACGCAATCCTCAACACTCAGTCCTCTCTCTTCAATCCTCCATCCTCAATCCTCAATCCTCAAGCGTCAATCCTCAATTCTCAATCCTCAACCGTCAGTCCTCGTCCTCAAACCTCAACCCCCAATGCTCAAACCTCAATACCCAATCCTCAATCTTCAATCCTCAAACCTCAATCCTCAATCCTCAATCCTCAATCCTCAATCCACAATCTTCAATCCTCAATCCTCAGTCCACAAACCTCAATTCTGAATCCTCAATCCTGAGTCCTCAATCTTCCGCCCTCAGTCCTCAGCAATCAGTAGTCAATCCTCAATCCTCAGTAGAATATCCTCAATTCACAGCTTTCAACACTCAATACTCGATCTGCAATCTTCAAACCACTATCCACAAACATCAATTCTCATCACTGAACCCGCAACACTCAGTCCTCAATGTTCAATCCTCAATCCTCAATTCTCTACCTTCAATCCTCATTACTGAACCTTCAATCCTTAGTCCTCAATCCTCAATCTTCAATCCTCAATCCTCAATCCTCATTCTCAATCCTCAATCCTCAGTCCTCAGTCCTCAAACCTCAATCCTCAACCCTCAGCCCTCATCCTGAATACTCAATCCTCAATCCTCAATCCTCAATCTTCAATCCTCAATACTCAATCTTCAATCCTCGATCCTCAGTCCTCAATCTTCAATCCTGAATCCTCAAACCTGAATCCTCAGTCTTCAGACCTCAGTCCTCAACAATCAGTTGTCAATCCTCAATCCCCAATAGTATATCCTCAATTCACAGGTTTCAATACTCAATACTCAACCTGAAATCTTCAAATCTCTATCCACAATCATCAATTCTCATCACTCAACCCTCAACACTCAGTCCCCAATCCTCAATCTTCAATCCTCAATCCTCAATCCTCAATCCTCAATTTTCAATCCTCAATACTCAGTCATCAATCCTCAATACTAAATCCTCAATCCTCAATCCTCAGTCCTCAATCCACAATCCTCAATCCTCAAACCTCAATCCTCAATCGTCAGCCCTCGTCCTCTATCCTCAACACTCAATCCTCAATCCTCATTCTTCAATCATCAATACTCAATCTTCAATCCTGAATCCTCAAACCTGAATCCTCAGTCTTCAGACCTCAGTCCTCAACAATCAGTTGTCAATCCTCAATCCTCAATAGTATATCCTCAATTCACAGGTTTCAATACTCAATACTCAACCTGAAATCTTCAAATCTCTATCCACAATCATCAATTCTCATCACTCAACCCTCAACACTCAGTCCCCAATCCTCAATCTTCAATCCTCAACCCTCAATCCTCAATCCTCAATCCTCAATCCTCAATCCTCAATCATCAATACTCAATCTTCAATCCTCAATCCTCAATCCTCAATCCTCAATCCTCAACCGTCAGTCCTCGTCCTCAAACCTCAACCCTCAATCCTCAATCCTCAATCTTCAATCATCAATACTCAATCTTCAATCCTCAATCCTCAATCCTCAATCCTCAATCCTCAATCCTCAATATTCAACGCACAACCCTCAACCATCGATCCTCAATTCTCAATACCCAAAAGAATATCCTGAATTCTCCTGGTTCAATACTCAATCCACAATATTCAATAATCAAATCTCAGTCCTCAAACATCAATTCTCAACACGCAATCCTCAACACTCAGTCCTCTCTCTTCAATCCTCCATCCTCAATCCTCAATCCTCAAGCGTCAATCCTCAATTCTCAATCCTCAACCGTCAGTCCTCGTCCTCAAACCTCAACCCCCAATGCTCAAACCTCAATACCCAATCCTCAGTCTTCAATCCTCAAACCTCAATCCTCAATCCTCAATCCTCAATCCTCAATCCACAATCTTCAATCCTCAATCCTCAGTCCACAAACCTCAATTCTGAATCCTCAATCCTGAGTCCTCAATCTTCCGCCCTCAGTCCGCAGCAATCAGTAGTCAATCCTCAATCCTCAGTAGAATATCCTCAATTCACAGCTTTCAACACTCAATACTCGATCTGCAATCTTCAAACCACTATCCACAAACATCAATTCTCATCACTGAACCCGCAACACTCAGTCCTCAATGTTCAATCCTCAATCCTCAATTCTCTACCTTCAATCCTCATTACTGAACCTTCAATCCTTAATCCTCAATCCTCAATCTTCAATCCTCAATCCTCAATCCTCATTCTCAATCCTCAATCCTCAGTCCTCAGTCCTCAAACCTCAATCCTCAACCCTCAGCCCTCATCCTGAATACTCAATCCTCAATCCTCAATCCTCAATCTTCAATCCTCAATACTCAACCTTCAATCCTCAATCCTCAGTCCTCAATCTTCAATCCTGAATCCTCAAACCTGAATCCTCAGTCTTCAGACCTCAGTCCTCAACAATCAGTTGGCAATCCTCAATCCTCAATAGTATATCCTCAATTCACAGGTTTCAATACTCAATACTCAGCCTGAAATCTTCAAATCTCTATCCACAATCATCAATTCTCATCACTCAACCCTCAACACTCAGTCCCCAATCCTCAATCTTCAATCCTCAATCCTCAATCCTCAATCCTCAATTTTCAATCCTCAATACTCAGTCATCAATCCTCAATACTAAATCCTCAATCCTCAATCCTCAGTCCTCAATCCACAATCCTCAATCCTCAAACCTCAATCCTCAATCGTCAGCCCTCGTCCTCAATCCTCAACACTCAATCCTCAATCCTCATTCTTCGATCATCAATACTCAATCTTCAATCCTCAATCCTCAATCTTCAATCCTCAATCCTCAATTCTCAGTCCTCAATACTCAATCCTCAATCGTCAAACCTCAATCCCCAGTCCTCAATCTTCAATCCTCAATACTGAACCTTCAATCCTCAATCCTCAATCCTCAATCCTCAATCCTCAATCTTCAATCCTCAATACTCAATCTTCATTCCTCAATCCTCAATCCTCAATTCTCATTCCTCAATCGTCAATCTTCAATCCTCAATACTCAATCTTCAATCCTCAATCCTCAATCCTCGGTCCTCAATCCTCAATCGTCAATCTCCAATCCTGAATACTCAATCTTCAATCCTCAATCCTCAATCCTCAATCCTCAATCCTCAATCCTCGTTCTTCAATCCTCAATACCCAATCCTCAATCTTCAATCCTCAATCCTCAATCCTCAATCCTCAATCCTCAATCTTCAATCCTCAATACTCAATCTTCAATCCTCAATCCTCAAACCTCAATCCTCAATCCTCAATCCTCAATCCTCAGTCCTCACTCCTCAATCCTCATTCTTCAATCCTCAATACCGAATCCTCAATCTCCAATCCTCAATCCTCAATCCACAATTCTCAATCCTCAATCCTCAATCCTCAGACTTCAAACACCAATACTCAACCCTCAGTCCTCGCCCTCAATCCACAACCCTCAATCCTCAATCCTCAATCTTCAATCATTAATATTCAATATTCAATCTTCAATCCTCAGTCCTCAATCCTCAACCCTCAATCCTCAACGTTCAATCCTCAATACCCAATCCTCAGTCTTCCATCCTCAATACTCAATACTCAATCCTCAATCCTCAATACTACGTCCTCAATCCTCAATCTTCAATCCTCAACACTCAATCTTCAATCCTCAGCACTCAATCCTCAATCCTCATTCTTCAATCATCAATACTCAATCTTCAATCCTCAATCCTCAATCTTCAATTCTCAATCCTCAATTCTCAGTCCTCAATACTCAATCCTCAATCGTCAATCCTCAATCCTCAATCCTCAATCTTCAATCCTCAATCCTCAATCCTCAATCCTCAATCCTCAATCCTCAATCTTCATTCCTCAATACTCAATCTACAATCCTCAATCCTCAATCCTCAATCCTCAATGCTCAATCCTCAATCCTCAATCCCCAACCCTCAATCTTCAATCCTCAATACTCAATCTGCAATCCTCAATCTTCAATCCTCAATACTCAATCCTCATTCTTCAATCCTCAATGCCCAGGCCTCAATCTTCAATCCTCAATCCTCAATCCTCAATTCTCAATCCTCAATCCTCAATCATCAATCCTCAATCCTCAGTCCTCAATCCTCAATCCTCAATCCTCAATCCTCAATGTTCAATCCGCAATACACAATCCTCAATCTTCAATCCCCAATCCTCAATCCTCAATCCTCAAACCTCAATCCTCAACCCTCAACCCTCAGTCCTCGTACCTCAAACCTGTATCCTCAATCCTGAATCCTCAATCTTCAGACCTCAGTCCTCAACAATCAGTTGTCAATTATCAATCCTCAATAGAATATTATCAATTCACAGTTTTCAATACTCAATACTCAATCTGCAATTTTCAAATCTTTATTCACAAACATCAATTCTCATCATTCAACACTCAACACTCAGTCCCCAACCCTCAATCTTCAATACTCAATCCTCAATCCTCAATCCTCGATCCTCAATCTTCAATCCTCAATACTCAATCTTCAATCCTCCATCCTCAATCGTCAATCCTCAATCCTCAATCCTGAATCCTCAATCCTCAATCCTCAATATTCAACGCACAACCCTCAACCATCGATCCTCAATTCTCAATACCCAAAAGAATATCCTGAATTCTCCTGGTTCAATACTCAATCCACAATATTCAATAATCAAATCTCAGTCCTCAAACATCAATTCTCAACACGCAATCCTCAACACTCAGTCCTCTCTCTTCAATCCTCCATCCTCAATCCTCAATCCTCAAGCGTCAATCCTCAATTCTCAATCCTCAACCGTCAGTCCTCGTCCTCAAACCTCAACCCCCAATGCTCAAACCTCAATACCCAATCCTCAATCTTCAATCCTCAAACCTCAATCCTCAATCCTCAATCCTCAATCCTCAATCCACAATCTTCAATCCTCAATCCTCAGTCCACAAACCTCAATTCTGAATCCTCAATCCTGAGTCCTGAATCTTCCGCCCTCAGTCCTCAGCAATCAGTAGTCAATCCTCAATCCTCAGTAGAATATCCTCAATTCACAGCTTTCAACACTCAATACTCGATCTGCAATCTTCAAACCACTATCCACAAACATCAATTCTCATCACTGAACCCGCAACACTCAGTCCTCAATGTTCAATCCTCAATCCTCAATTCTCTACCTTCAATCCTCATTACTGAACCTTCAATCCTTAGTCCTCAATCCTCAATCTTCAATCCTCAATCCTCAATCCTCATTCTCAATCCTCAATCCTCAGTCCTCAGTCCTCAAACCTCAATCCTCAACCCTCAGCCCTCATCCTGAATACTCAATCCTCAATCCTCAATCCTCAATCTTCAATCCTCAATACTCAATCTTCAATCCTCAATCCTCAGTCCTCAATCTTCAATCCTGAATCCTCAAACCTGAATCCTCAGTCTTCAGACCTCAGTCCTCAACAATCAGTTGGCAATCCTCAATCCTCAATAGTATATCCTCAATTCACAGGTTTCAATACTCAATACTCAACCTGAAATCTTCAAATCTCTATCCACAATCATCAATTCTCATCACTCAACCCTCAACACTCAGTCCCCAATCCTCAATCTTCAATCCTCAATCCTCAATCCTCAATCCTCAATTTTCAATCCTCAATACTCAGTCATCGATCCTCAATACTAAATCCTCAATCCTCAATCCTCAGTCCTCAATCCACAATCCTCAATCCTCAAACCTCAATCCTCAATCGTCAGCCCTCGTCCTCAGTCCTCAACACTCAATCCTCAATCCTCATTCTTCAATCATCAATACTCAATCTTCAATCCTGAATCCTCAAACCTGAATCCTCAGTCTTCAGACCTCAGTCCTCAACCATCAGTTGTCAATCCTCAATCCTCAATAGTATATCCTCAATTCACATGTTTCAATACTCAATACTCAACCTGAAATCTTCAAATCTCTATCCACAATCATCAATTCTCATCACTCAACCCTCAACACTCAGTCCCCATCCTCAATCTTCAATCCTCAACCCTCAATCCTCAATCCTCAATCCTCAATCCTCAATCCTCAACCCTCGTTCTTCAATCCTCAATACCCAATCCTCAATCTTCAATCCTCAATCCTCAATCCTCAATTCTCAATCCTCAATCCTCAATTCCCAACCCTCAGCCCTCATCCTGAATCCTCAATCCTCAATCCTCAATCCTCAATCTTCAATCCTCAATACTCAATCTTCAATCCTCAATCCTCAGTAATCAAACTTCAATCCTCAATGCTCAATGCTCAATCCTCAATCCTCAGCCCTCAGTCCTCAATCCTCAATCCTCAAACCTCAATCCTCAACCGTCAGGCCTCGTCCTCAAACCTCAACCCTCAATCCTCAATCCTCAATCTTCAATCATCAATACACAACCTTCAATCCTCAATCCCCAATCCTCAATCCTCAATCCTCAATATTCAACGCACAACCCTCAACCATCAATCCTCAACACTCAACCATCAATCCTCAATTCTCAATACTCAATAGAATATCCTGAATTCTCATGGTTCAATACTCAACCCAAAATATTCAATAATCAAATCTCAATCCTCAAACATCAATTCTCAACGCTCAATCCTCAACACTCAGTCCTCTCTCTTCAATCCTCCATCATCAATCCTCAATCCTCAAGCGTCAATCCTCAATCCTCAATCCTCAATCCTCAACCATCAATCCTCAGACCTCAAACCTCCACCCCGAATCCTCAATCCTGAATCCTCAATCTTCAGCCATAAGTCCTCAACAATCGATTGTCAATCCTCAATCCTCAATAGAATATCCTCAATTCACAGTTTTCAACACTCAATCCCCATTCTTCAATCTTCAAACCTCAATCCACAAACATCAATTCTCATCACGCAACCCTCAACACTCAGTCCTCAATCTTCAATCCTCAATCCTCAATCCTCAATCTTCAATCCTCAATACTCAATCTTCAACCCTCAATCCTCAATTCTCAATCCTCAATGCTCAATACTCAATCGTCAATCCTCAATCCCCAATCCTCAATCTTCAATCCTCAATCCTCAATCCTCAATCCTCAATCCTCAATCTTCAATCCTCAATACTCAATCTTCAATCCTCAATCCTCAAACCTCAATCCTCAATCCTCAATCCTCAATCCTCAGTCCTCACTCCTCAATCCTCATTCTTCAATCCTCAATACCGAATCCTCAATCTCCAATCCTCAATCCTCAATCCTCAATTCTCAATCCTCAATCCTCAATCCTCAGACTTCAAACACCAATACTCAACCCTCAGTCCTCGCCCTCAATCCACAACCCTCAATCCTCAATCCTCAATCTTCAATCATTAATATTCAATCTTCAATCTTCAATCCTCAGTCCTCAATCCTCAACCCTCAATCCTCAACGTTCAATCCTCAATACCCAATCCTCAGTCTTCCATCCTCAATACTCAATACTCAATCCTCAATCCTCAATACTACGTCCTCAATCCTCAATCTTCAATCCTCAACACTCAATCTTCAATCCTCAACACTCAATCCTCAATCCTCATTCTTCAATCATCAATACTCAATCTTCAATCCTCAATCCTCAATCTTCAATTCTCAATCCTCAATTGTCAGTCCTCAATACTCAATCCTCAATCGTCAATCCTCAATCCTCAATCCTCAATACTCAATCTACAATCCTCAATCCTCAATCCTCAATCCTCAATGCTCAATCCTCAATCCTCAATCCCCAACCCTCAATCTTCAATCCTCAATACTCAATCTGCAATCCTCAATCTTCAATCCTCAATACTCAATCCTCATTCTTCAATCCTCAATGCCCAGGCCTCAATCTTCAATCCTCAATCCTCAATCCTCAATTCTCAATCCTCAATCCTCAATCATCAATCCTCAATCCTCAGTCCTCAATCCTCAATCCTCAATCCTCAATCCTCAATGTTCAATCCGCAATACACAATCCTCAATCTTCAATCCCCAATCCTCAATCCTCAATCCTCAAACCTCAATCCTCAACCCTCAACCCTCAGTCCTCGAACCTCAAACCTGTATCCTCAATCCTGAATCCTCAATCTTCAGACCTCAGTCCTCAACAATCAGTTGTCAGTTATCAATCCTCAATAGAATATTATCAATTCACAGTTTTCAATACTCAATACTCAATCTGCAATTTTCAAATCTTTATTCACAAACATCAATTCTCATCATTCAACACTCAACACTCAGTCCCCAACCCTCAATCTTCAATACTCAATCCTCAATCCTCAATCCTCGATCCTCAATCTTCAATCCTCAATACTCAATCTTCAATCCTCCATCCTCAATCGTCAATCCTCAATCCTCAATCCTGAATCCTCAATCCTCAATCCTCAATATTCAACGCACAACCCTCAACCATCGATCCTCAATTCTCAATACCCAAAAGAATATCCTGAATTCTCCTGGTTCAATACTCAATCCACAATATTCAATAATCAAATCTCAGTCCTCAAACATCAATTCTCAACACGCAATCCTCAACACTCAGTCCTCTCTCTTCAATCCTCCATCCTCAATCCTCAATCCTCAAGCGTCAATCCTCAATTCTCAATCCTCAACCGTCAGTCCTCGTCCTCAAACCTCAACCCCCAATGCTCAAACCTCAATACCCAATCCTCAATCTTCAATCCTCAAACCTCAATCCTCAATCCTCAATCCTCAATCCTCAATCCACAATCTTCAATCCTCAATCCTCAGTCCACAAACCTCAATTCTGAATCCTCAATCCTGAGTCCTCAATCTTCCGCCCTCAGTCCTCAGCAATCAGTAGTCAATCCTCAATCCTCAGTAGAATATCCTCAATTCACAGCTTTCAACACTCAATACTCGATCTGCAATCTTCAAACCACTATCCACAAACATCAATTCTCATCACTGAACCCGCAACACTCAGTCCTCAATGTTCAATCCTCAATCCTCAATTCTCTACCTTCAATCCTCATTACTGAACCTTCAATCCTTAGTCCTCAATCCTCAATCTTCAATCCTCAATCCTCAATCCTCATTCTCAATCCTCAATCCTCAGTCCTCAGTCCTCAAACCTCAATCCTCAACCCTCAGCCCTCATCCTGAATACTCAATCCTCAATCCTCAATCCTCAATCTTCAATCCTCAATACTCAATCTTCAATCCTCAATCCTCAGTCCTCAATCTTCAATCCTGAATCCTCAAACCTGAATCCTCATTCTTCAGACCTCAGTCCTCAACAATCAGTTGTCAATCCTCAATCCTCAATAGTATATCCTCAATTCACAGGTTTCAATACTCAATACTCAACCTGAAATCTTCAAATCTCTATCCACAATCATCAATTCTCATCACTCAACCCTCAACACTCAGTCCCCAATCCTCAATCTTCAATCCTCAATCCTCAATCCTCAATCCTCAATCCTCAATTTTCAATCCTCAATACTCAGTCATCAATCCTCAATACTAAATCCGCAATCCTCAATCCTCAGTCCTCAATCCACAATCCTCAATCCTCAAACCTCAATCCTCAATCGTCAGCCCTCGTCCTCAATCCTCAACACTCAATCCTCAATCCTCATTCTTCAATCATCAATACTCAATCTTCAATCCTGAATCCTCAAACCTGAATCCTCAGTCTTCAGACCTCAGTCCTCAACCATCAGTTGTCAATCCTCAATCCTCAATAGTATATCCTCAATTCACAGGTTTCAATACTCAATACTCAACCTGAAATCTTCAAATCTCTATCCACAATCATCAATTCTCATCACTCAACCCTCAACACTCAGTCCCCATCCTCAATCTTCAATCCTCAACCCTCAATCCTCAATCCTCAATCCTCAATCCTCAATCCTCAACCCTCGTTCTTCAATCCTCAATACCCAATCCTCAATCTTCAATCCTCAATCCTCAATCCTCAATTCTCAATCCTCAATCCTCAGTCCTCAGTCCTCAAACCTCAATTCCCAACCCTCAGCCCTCATCCTGAATCCTCAATCCTCAATCCTCAATCCTCAATCTTCAATCCTCAATACTCAATCTTCAATCCTCAATCCTCAGTAATCAAACTTCAATCCTCAATGCTCAATGCTCAATCCTCAATCCTCAGTCCTCAGTCCTCAATCCTCAATCCTCAAACCTCAATCCTCAACCGTCAGTCCTCGTCCTCAAACCTCAACCCTCAATCCTCAATCCTCAATCTTCAATCATCAATACACAACCTTCAATCCTCAATCCCCAATCCTCAATCCTCAATCCTCAATATTCAACGCACAACCCTCAACCATCAATCCTCAACACTCAACCATCAATCCTCAATTCTCAATACTCAATAGAATATCCTGAATTCTCATGGTTCAATACTCAACCCAAAATATTCAATAATCAAATCTCAATCCTCAAACATCAATTCTCAACACTCAATCCTCAACACTCAGTCCTCTCTCTTCAATCCTCCATCATCAATCCTCAATCCTCAAGCGTCAATCCTCAATCCTCAATCCTCAATCCTCAACCATCAATCCTCAGACCTCAAACCTCCACCCCGAATCCTCAATCCTGAATCCTCAATCTTCAGCCATAAGTCCTCAACAATCAATTGTCAATCCTCAATCCTCAATAGAATATCCTCAATTCACAGTTTTCAACACTCAATCCCCATTCTTCAATCTTCAAACCTCAATCCACAAACATCAATTCTCATCACGCAACCCTCAACACTCAGTCCTCAATCTTCAATCCTCAATCCTCAATCCTCAATCTTCAATCCTCAATACTCAATCTTCAACCCTCAATCCTCAATTCTCAATCCTCAATGCTCAATACTCAATCGTCAATCCTCAATCCCCAATCCTCAATCTTCAATCCTCAATCCTCAATCCTCAATCCTCAATCCTCAATCTTCAATCCTCAATACTCAATCTTCAATCCTCAATCCTCAAACCTCAATCCTCAATCCTCAATCCTCAATCCTCAGTCCTCACTCCTCAATCCTCATTCTTCAATCCTCAATACCGAATCCTCAATCTCCAATCCTCAATCCTCAATCCTCAATTCTCAATCCTCAATCCTCAATCCTCAGACTTCAAACACCAATACTCAACCCTCAGTCCTCGCCCTCAATCCACAACCCTCAATCCTCAATCCTCAATCTTCAATCATTAATATTCAATCTTCAATCTTCAATCCTCAGTCCTCAATCCTCAACCCTCAATCCTCAACGTTCAATCCTCAATACCCAATCCTCAGTCTTCCATGCTCAATACTCAATACTCAATCCTCAATCCTCAATACTACGTCCTCAATCCTCAATCTTCAATCCTCAACACTCAATCTTCAATCCTCAACACTCAATCCTCAATCCTCATTCTTCAATCATCAATACTCAATCTTCAATCCTCAATCCTCAATCTTCAATCCTCAATCCTCAATTCTCAGTCCTCAATACTCAATCCTCAATCGTCAATCCTCAATCCTCAATCCTCAATCTTCAATCCTCAATCCTCAATCCTCAATCCTCAATCCTCAATCCTCAATCCTCAATCCTCAATCTTCATTCCTCAATACTCAATCTACAATCCTCAATCCTAAATCCTCAATCCTCAATGCTCAATCCTCAATCCTCAATCCTCAACCCTCAATCTTCAATCCTCAATACTCAATCTGCAATCCTCAATCTTCAATCCTCAATACTCAATCCTCATTCTTCAATCCTCAATGCCCAGGTCTCAATCTTCAATCCTCAATCCTCAATCATCAATTCTCAATCCTCAATCCTCAATCATCAATCCTCAATCCTCAGTCCTCAATCCTCAATCCTCAATCCTCAATCCTCAATGTTCAATCCGCAATACACAATCCTCAATCTTCAATCCCCAATCCTCAATCCTCAATCCTCAAACCTCAATCCTCAACCCTCAACCCTCAGTCCTCGAACCTCAAACCTGTATCCTCAATCCTGAATCCTCAATCTTCAGACCTCAGTCCTCAACAATCAGTTGTCAATTATCAATCCTCAATAGAATATTATCAATTCACAGTTTTCAATACTCAATACTCAATCTGCAATTTTCAAATCTTTATTCACAAACATCAATTCTCATCATTCAACACTCAACACTCAGTCCCCAACCCTCAATCTTCAATACTCAATCCTCAATCCTCAATCCTCGATCCTCAATCTTCAATCCTCAATACTCAATCTTCAATCCTCCATCCTCAATCGTCAATCCTCAATCCTCAATCCTCAATCGCCAGGCTTCAATCCTCAATGCTCATTTTTGAATCCTAAATCCTCAATCCTCAATCCTCATTCCTCAATCCTCATTCTTCAATCCTCAACACCCAATCCTCAATCTTCAATCCTCAATCCTCAATCCTCAACTCTCAGCCCTCAATCCTCATTCCTCAGTCCACAAACCTCAATCCTCAACCCTCAGCCCTCATCCTCAATCCTCAATCCTCAATCTTCAATCCTCAATCCTCAGTCCTCAGTTCTCAACCCTCAATCCTCAGTCCTCAGTCCTCAAACCCCTACCCTCAACCCTCAGCCCTCATCCTCAATCCTCAATCCTCAATCCTCAATCCTCAATACTCAATCTTCAATCCTCAATACTCAATCTTCAATAATCAATCCTCAATTCTCAATCCTCAACACTCAATACTCAATCGTCAATCCTCAATCCTCAATCCTCAATTCTCAATCCTCAGTGCTCAATACTCAATCGTCAATCCTCAATCCCCAATCCTCAATCTTCAATCCTCAATCCTCGCTCCTCAATCCTCAATCCTCAATCTTCAATCCTCAATACTCAATCTTCAATCCTCAATCCTCAAACCTCAATCCTCAATCCTCAATCCTCAATCCTCAGTCCTCACTCCTCAATCCTCATTCTTCAATCCTCAATACCGAAACCTCAATCTTCAATCCCCAATCCTCAATCCTCATTTCTTAATCCTCAATCCTCAATCCTCAGACTTCAAACACCAATACTCAACCCTCAGTCCTCGTCC